>NC_133822.1:65397161-65700191 GCF_047830755.1 Zonotrichia albicollis
GGGCTGCTACTATTTGAGGAAGTAAGGGGAAGACATTTTTTACCAACACAGTTAAAAATATATATGTCTAATTAGGAATTTGAGAATTTATTTACAACCACATAAAAGAGTAATAAAGAGTATGGATGTAGTAAGTAATGCGTAGAATAACAAGAAAAGTATATCTAGCACAATACCAAGATTTATCTTTTTTAAATTGTTAACATAAAATTGTATAAAAGTGATACTACTATCCTGCCTTTTCTCAAATCAAAGACATCTCAATTTATTATAAAAAACCACATTCTAGGTTGTTTGGGTCTGTTTGGTTGGTTGGATTTTCTTCTTATTAAAAAGTACAGGCAATATTTTGCTAATAAAAATGTAAATTGAAAAGTCCAGTGTAAGAGAATTCACAGATAACAAAATAATATTTTCTGAATCTCTTCTTTTTCCATTTTCATATCATGGGTGCAATGGTAATGGAAACTAGGAAAACATTTGTCATCATGATGTTGCTTGGCCCTGGGCAAGTCAGTCAACATCTCCACTTCTGTATGCTCAACAGTGGAACAGAGATAATAAAGCTGTATATATACTGTAAATCCCTGAGAGCTGGATTACAGCATCCTGCAGAAATACTTTTAGAAGGGATTAAAAAGCTTTGCAACGTGGCCCTGACACTTCTCAAGTATTGCAAGAAGCGCTGTGCCTCAGACTTGGCGGTAACACCTGTGTTAAAAATCTGCATTGCCTGGTAGTAAGGTTTACCAATTGTGAATGGTATCAAGGAAAAAAGTCAAGACCTTCCCACTCATCTATAAAAAGGGTAGCTACACATCTGAATTAAGGTCGTACAGTTGACCCTGGTTCCCCTTTTGTTCACTTTCTGTACCTGTCCTCCCACGAGAACCTTGGCATCAAGTGGATGTGCCGTAACCTTGGGATCCTTTACCCAGTGCTTTCCCCCAGAATTCCTTTACCTCACTCCATTCTTCCTCACCTCACCTCTCCTTTTTCTTTGTGGCTTTTGAGACTGGTAAAAGAGCAGTGCAGAGCCATCATGCCAAGGATAAGGCTCATCTTCTTATATGTGTCTTAGAATATGCTGATTTCCTTTATGAATTTTGCATGAAGAACTTAATGTAAATGGAAAATACAATTACCTTCTCTCATAAAAGTGTTGTGAGTATTAAATAGTTAATGACCATTGGGCTTTGTTAAGTATCATTTTGCAATTTTGATTTCTCAACTCCAAAGTGTTATTCTAGTAGGTATTGCATCTAATTATCTGTCACCCCTGTCTGGAGCAAAGGTCATGTATTTTGGCTGGACTACTGTTGCAGAATCTCCTTTGTCTCACAGCAAGCGTGCTACCTAATTTGGGATGAAACAATTAAACACTAAATGTTCTTTTCAGATCCCTTTTCAGACTTCAAGATTCAAAGCCAAGCTTTGTTATTGCATGGGATTCTTTTAAAATAAATCATTTGAACTTCTAATGAAATTCTGGAATTTATGTGACCAATAACTGGTAATATTATGTGACCAATACTGGTAGTAATACCAGACTGGTATTACTACCACCATGACATCTGTACACTTTTTTTCTGTAGGAACTTAAGCTTTCTTTTTAGGAACAGCAAACTGTTTAATAAAGCAGGTGTGTTCATTAAAGATGCTTAAGAGCAGGAGCAGGAAAGAAAATGCTTGCATTATGTCAAGGAGCACAATATGATTTGCAAATTTTATCTCCTTTAACTGTGTTAAAACTTCCTTCCCTCATTAGACCTTGCTTGGACATTTTGCACCCCTAAAAGTTTTGTTATTAAAAGCAAAGATTGGCACTACTTGCATAATATAAATTAAGACCAAATTCGATCTTGAGAATATCTTGAAAAGAACAAGTGTCCATTTCTCAGAATTACGAAAATAGAGAATCTATTTACAAACCTATAAATTTCAAATTAAAAGTCTGGATTCCTTGCATCTTAGTGTATTACAAGAATTGTATTATTAAATTACATACTGAGGAATGTATTTAAGAAGTTACTTAAGAAAAAAGTAGAGGAAAACAGAATGAATATGAGAAGAAATAGCATCCTAACAATCAACTTCCTGTAATCTAATTGTAAAATAATCTGACATAAGAAAACTGGAATAAGATGTACAACAGCTTTTTATTAATGTATAATTAGTTAAAAAATTATTTCTTTTTTAGTCTACACTACAAATATGGTTTTTTCTCTTTAATTTAAGAAACAGAAGGATTTTTTCAAAAGGGAATTTCTGAATTTAAAATCATGCTTCATGATGTATGAATCAGATGTACTCAATCTTTAATTTCCGATTTTTCATGGGCACTGTTTTAAAATTCTATTTGTAAATATAATAAAAATTCAAAACATTATTCTGGTAGAAGAATGATCAAGAGTGAACACCCAGGAGCCTGGAAAGTGAAACCACTGAATGGCAGAAACCAAGAAGGGCTTGAATTAATCTGCAGTAAGAATCCTCCTTCTCCTGTGAAGAAAACCAGTTCCAAATCTGAACCTGGCTTCTAAAACCATCTCTCACTTTTATACCTACTATCCCTAAGCACTGATAGCAAGGGCATGTGGCTTCCTTAGTGGGGCACAGCAGTGGTCTAACCTCACCTTATTGGCCTCAAGACTCCATGTGAGGGTGCTGAGCTGTGAGGTTTGGGTGGAAGGGTCCCTCTGGACCCAACAGAGCAATCTTGGCCCTTTGTTGCTCCAGAGTGGTATAGACATGCTCTCACACATTTCATGTGTGGATTGTTTTGGGCCCTCTCCTTTAAACACATCACTGCACCTGGATCTTGGATTGGAGTCTGATCTGCAATTAATAAAAAGTGCTATTGAAAGATAGGAATGCTGTGCCTCACTTCCATTTGTTCTCCAGATTTTCAGAAATCCCAGACAGATGTTTTCATTTAATACAAGAAAGACATGGAAAAGTAAAAATCAGTGTGTTTTCAAGAAGAATGTAGAACACTGTGTTGATTGAATGTTTTGAGCTTCTTTTCATACACTGCTGAGTTGCCATTTCACCAATAATTTATTTTAAAAGTCATCACACAGAACTCTTCAAGTCAACGACACTACCCATAGTATTAATGACTAATATGTGGTATTTAAACAGTGCTTGTCCTCTTGAAAGCATTTTACAAATATTGTTTAATGGTTTACTGAAGAATAGGAAAATTTTGGGTGGACAATGTTAATGTGTAATCTTTGAATTAATTAAGATTTATAGTGTCAGTCTTGCTCTTGGCACAATTCTGAGTATTTTTGTTGGAATTTTCCTAGGATGATTTTCCCCCACCTTATTTGCCCATCTTCCTGGAAGGTACTAGTTTAAATCTGAAATGTTAATGTCTGGAGTAGCATAACTTCAGATTTATTCTATGTTTTTTTGTTTTTATCTCTTAGATACAGATCTGCTTTGCAGGTTTTGGTCACACAACTGAAAGCAAAAACACACAAATTCATCTTGGGCAATTTAAAAATTGTCCTTCACATAGCTGATTAGCAACAGCAATGGTGATGGGGCCTCAGCCTGTGCAGCTCTCTGGGGTCAACAACAGCTCCAAACTAGGAAAACCAGTAAGGGCTGAGGGCAGAAGTGGGAAGAAGTATGTGTGCGAAGAGTTTTCACAAGGAAAATTTCCAGGTTACAAATACTGCAGAAGAGCCAGGAAAATCACAGAGCCATAAAAATGAACTGTGCTCCTCAATTATCACCTGGAAACACAGTGGAATAAAATATTACCAGAAAGCTTTTACCACCTGCTGCAGCCATTCTCAAGCTATTCTTGAGACAGAGAATGGCTGTAGAGAGGTCCCAGGAAAAACTCCTTGGTGTGAATAACAGCCAAGAACACTGTTCTTTCAGAAGTTCCCAGAAATTCTCAGAAGAATAAACCAAGTAGGCCAATTTTTAAGTTTTGGGGTGAGTTTTTTCTGTGTCTGATCTTTATCCATCTTAACCCTGATAAAATGTCTAAAGCTTCTGCTCTGAGGCAGGCTGAATGCTCCTACAGCTGACTTAAATTTCCTTTCTTATATTTGATTTTTGGAAGATAGATTGATTAGATGGGAAAATGTTCTCATCTATCTCCTATCCACTCACAGATCCTCTCTTCTCTTTGACATTCCCTTCTGTCATTGAACATGTGTCACTTTAAGCGTAGACAGTGATCTGAGGAAACATTGCTTCACTACAATCCCCGCTTGCATGTGCTTAGATAGACAATCTTATTTCTACCTCTTTGTACCTCTTTTACCTATGTGTAAAGAGCTTTTATCTACCTTTTTTTTTAAATTTCATAGACTAAATGAACTCAGTTGATTGATAACTTTAGAATAGCCACCACTAATGGCCCAAGAAGAGGTGTTTTTTCTTTTCATAGTAGTGCTGCACTGCACCTCAAATCTTTTGTAGCTATTTGTCAAAATCTAGATAAATTACTCATATAAATTGAAGTTGTTATCCTGGCCTTATTGTTCTGAAAAAATTCCAATATTTTAATACAGAATTTTCACTTAGGTAGTGTACCTCTGGCTTTCTATGTAGTGGATTGATATTGCAGTGCATCATCTAAAATATTTTGCTATTCCCAGTGATGAAAACGAAAAAGTCACTGGCAATTGAAAGGACAAATTTCAAAAATAAGATACAGGTAGGAGGCAATAGTAGCTTTATCAGCATATGTAGGCAGAATACAGGTTCCCTTAGGAATAAACATAGATCATATCTTTTCTTCGGCATTCCCTTTTGTCATAGAGAGTGTCCTTATAAAGATACACAGCAATATAAGGAAATTTAATTTCTCCCTGACCATTTCAGGATTCAAGTCATTACTGCAGGTTTGTTGAAAAAAATATGGGACATGTTAGCTCAAAAGAATACAAAGATTAAAAAAAAAAAAAAAAAATTTTTTTTCTGAGCATTAGTCTACATTTTTTTATCACTATATTAAACAGTTGGTTTTTTTCCTAAATTTTACAAGCATTTGCTTTAACACATAATATAAAACAGTCAGTTGGTAAGGAAATACTGGTTTTCAGTGCCATACTATGTCATTTTCCTTCAGACAGAGAATTGCCTGTTTAATGCTTCTGCAGAATCTGGTATACATTAATTTTTCCAGCTTCTGCCCTTCTGCCCTTCATGATCACAAAATCATGAGATTTTTTTAACTTTTGCTTCAGAAAGTTAAAAAAAACAGGCATAGTCTTTTTCTTAAATCTTCCCATCACAGCTGAACACCAAACAAGTGACAGGCAGCCATTAGAGCAGCACTCTTTTCCTGACTCTTTGAGTGAACCTGTTTGAAATTTCACAATGGCATTCAGTTGCCAAATAAAAGCATGGACATTCTTTTTCTTTGGGGTTGTTACAAGGTTTAGTAATCATTGCAAAAGATTTATACCTATACTTGTCCTGAAACAATCTGTTGCTCCACTCCAAACATGCAATACATATGCTGTTTCTTATGCTAATATTCTTTATCGCCTGCTAATCAATCTAACCAAATCAACTAATCAACTAATCTAACTAATCAATCTAACCAAATAGATTGAAGATTTTTTTCTTGCGTCATTTGAGTTTCTTTCTTCCCAGGCTTCCACATAAACTGAGACAACAGGTAACTATAATCAACCTTGAAACATCTTTTAACTAACAAAATTTTTATATACCTGCCAGCTACTGTTAGTTCCAACAAAGGCAATAATTCTTTTCTAGCACAGAAAAAAAAGAAAAATATTCATTATGCTGCAGTGTAGTTAAAAAGTCCAAATGAATTTTCAAAGTTTTGTGCTTAACATTCAATTGAAGTTTAGCTGACAGCTTGGTGGTCTGATCTGAGTACTTGTTCTAGCATGATGAGTCTTCATCATGATATGCATGATGAAGATGATGATATTTAGGAGATACCAGGCAAATAAATATGTAAAGGCTTTGTGCTCTTTCTTCATTGCTACTTCTTGGCATTAGTCCCATTCCTGTGGCAAGATCCTACACCTAGTCCTCTTGTCAATGGACCTACAACACTTTAGACATAACATAGTTTCTTTTCCATCACACCTTTGATGGTACAAAAATGTCAGAAGGGAATCTGTGGAATGAAAAAAAGAAGATAGTAGAGAGAAGGGAAAGAACTTTTATGCAGATTTGACTGAAATTTAAATAAAGCACCTACAGAGAGTAAGGTTTTCCTGTTGGAAGTTACTACCTTACTACCTGAAGTGCTTCTTACTCTCAGTACTCTGTGTAGAGAGAGCTGATATTACAATATTAGTTCTAATTTACATATTTCATTCAGATGGGTAAAATCAAGATGAATCAGGGCTTTGGAATTGATATTTTCTATCGCTTATGTTGTAAAGCAAGCTTTGGAAACATTATTGGTGTTCTCTCCTCTGACAAGCTCCACCTTCAAAAGACCGTGGGCCTCAGCTTCTAATAGCTCCAAACCAGTATTTTCCAGGTTTTTCTAAGATTTTCCAAGTGTGGATTTTCAATACATCCACCAGTTAATACGCTGAAGTTTTCTAAAAAAAAAAAAATTAATCCCTCCAGTTTATGAACACAATCTGAGTTTCTCTGAAGGTATGGTCTTCAGTCTAACGCTAAATGTATGACCTTTTGTTGCTAAGTTGATTTGTTTGTAATAACAACAAATTCTTATAAGACAACTGGATACAAGACAGAAGTCTGTGAATGTATATAATGTTTCATTTAGGTAACAAAATTCTGAATTCTTATTAGAATTTTTTCTATCTGCGCTAGTCTTTAAAATAAAAACGTTAAGCTTGGAATGTTTTCCTTGGAAAGAAACCAACCCACCAAACAACCAAAGAGTTTCCCCCACTTCTTTCCCCCAGTGGGCTGTCTGCAGATATTATTATAATGTCTACAGATATTGCTATAATTCAGCATAACCTTTCAGATGGCTGAAATGCCGGAGCAGCCGTGGGGAAGATCGCGGTGTTCCCTGCTCCGAGCGCCTTGGCAGCGCTGCAGGCCCCGCTCTGCGCGGGGGAGCTTCCATCACCCAGTGCTGGGCACGCCGAGCGTCCCGGCTGCAGCACCTGCCTGGCCACAAACAATAGCTCCCAGCCCTGCTCACTGCTCCCCTCGTGTACACACACACGCCGAAAAAATAGAAACTCTGGCTTCGGTGCCAGCCCAGACGTGTATTTCTAAAGGTCAGTTTAATTTATCAGAAATAGTTGAAAATATGCCAGTTGAAAAGATGCCTTTCCACTGGGTCTTTTTGCTCTTGTGAACAAATGTTTCCTAATGTTAAATACCTACATAAAGGGCAAGTTCTCTCTGCAGAACTGCACAGTGCCTATATGACTGATAGTGGGCTCTCACGTCTCACCTAGACTTTTCTGCTGCACTGAAGTAATAGTTCAAATCTCAAGCTCAATACACTTCATGAGGGACTGGGGAGATATGTCTCTTTTCTCACCAATAGAAACTTGGAAATAAATGGTGGTATTATCTCCTTTTTCACAATCTAATGCTAGTGTTTTAGCAACATTCATAATATCAACAGTCTGTCACACTGTCTGGCACATGCATGCCATGGAAGTACAAAGGGGATTTGAAGATCTAAGATGAGCACTGGCTGGTGAGGTGCTATGTACTGGAGGACACAGGCTGCAGCGCCTTATTTTGACTCAAGGTTCACACCAATGCACTAAAACTCTGTCTCTGTGTGAGAAAAAGGTAATACACCAAAGGCATGGGGGGACAATAAGCACAAACTAGTTAGGAGTTAGAAATCTCATCTGCTTGGCATCCTGCCCAAGACTCTGGTTAACTCAGAAAAGGGAAGAAGCCAGAGGGACTTTGAATTTGTTTCTGGGAAAAACATAGCAATAATGGCAACCACAGTAATATGAGCAGGAACTACATATTTATTTGCACATTCTTATATATATTATATAACAGTGCATTAAAAACACATTAATTTGTAAAGACAAAGGAATTTCTTAATTTTTAATTGTTTACTTAATGGAATGTTTCTGACAAATCAATAGTATCTGCATGATTTTCCTATAGATGTTTGTTGGGGTGTTTTTTTAGGAAGGTAGAGCAGCAACTGAAAGAAAAAGAAAGAAAAATTTTTCTTTAATAAAAAATGGCTATTATTTGTTATCATTGTATTGTTAATTTTTTTGCAATTACCAGAGTTTTAAAAGAAGTAGATATACATAAGAGATGTGAGGACAAGCAGCAGAACACAGGAAATAACTTTGGTAATAAGAATACATCTAAATCTTATGGTTAGGTCTGAAAGGGATCAAAAGAAAAGGTCACAGTACCATTTTTCTAATAAGTAAATATGCTAGAATATCAACTACAGAAAACCATTAGATTTAGGTGCCATTAGATTTAAGTACACAGGGCCTCATATCAAAAATTAAAATGAGTTACACATTGCTTAAGATTTCTGTATTTTTGTTAGTGAACAGGGCAGTTAAAAAAAAATTCTACCTGAGCAATAGAAATACCTGAAGATAATACACAGAAGCAATCACAGATTCAACTCCTGAAAACAACTTTTTGTATCCACCAAAGTAAGCACTTTAGGAAAGGTGGTGCAAGATGGTTCAACCAGTCCTCAGGTGACTCTCATGATGCAACCAAAGACCAGCTCTCCTCCCAGCTCTTTCCAGCTGCTCACCTCTGTGCCTCCAGGCCCTGCCCTGCTCTGCAGGACAGTCATGCCTTGCAGACACTGCTTCTCCTGAGCTCCAGCACTACCGTACACAACACCTCTGGGACCAGCAGCATGACAGCAAACACACCACACAGGGCCCCTGCCTCTGTTAGGAGCACTCAAAGGAATTTTGGCATACCTACAGCTTTCACAAGGATAATGTTTGGTATATCACCACAACTTTTCAAAGTATTTAGATAATTGGCTATTCATAAAGGCCATTTCATGAGCAGAAATAGAGGATGGTCCTTGCCTGTCTGGGATACCAACATCCTTTAGTGATGAGTTGGCCATAGGACTCCAAATAGAGCAATTCAAAACCTAGACTGAAAATAATTATAAGCAGGTTTTAGTTTCATTGCCTTCTATGATTCTTTAGCATAACTATTCATATGTCTATTTATACTCGTGAACATGTCCTGGAATAACTTTGCCACTATACTACAACATCCCCATTGTAAATACTTTCCAGCAGGAACAAGAGAAGCCAGTTTCCCAGCCAAGAAACCAGACTTCAGCAGGAAGTGATCTCAGTAGGCATATCCTTCTTTTCTGGAGTTATTTGCTTGAGCCAAAAGTCGAATGAGGACACATCTAAGCACATAAAGTAGTGTAAAGAAAATGTGCTACAAACTAAAAGGAAATCAGTCAACAGAGGATATACAAAGTATATTAAGCTCTCTTTCTTTTGTCAACAATATACACTTCTGCAATTAAAATAGCAATATTTTCTAATTAACATATTGAAATGATAAAGCATTATTTACATTTAAAATTCTTTCAGATATTCTGCTGTGATCTAAACACATATGTGGATTAAGGAGTGTGTTTTAAAAAAAAAGTGTGTCTTCAGATGAAGTTCGAAAAATCTTGTACAATAGTGTGAAGCACAGTAACTTACACACTGAATTCCTGTCAGGATGCAAAGGTCTTTCCTTTGCATGTTCTTTATGCCCCAGACAGTATGCAAAAAGTAAGTTACAAAGACATTAGACAGTGATGACTGCAAACCTCAGAACATATAAATATCTTACTGATTTTTGACGGCTCCTTTTGCTTTTTTGCTAAGATTAGATGACATTTTATGAATCAGAGCTTCAAAAGTATCTGACAGTTTTTAAGGTATTTTTTTTAAACATCAGAATTACAATTATTTTTCCATAGGATATCTACTTTCTTAGTAGTTATGATGTAAAAATACTTCAAATACCGTAATTGATACTTTGTGGTTTCTATCACTCAGTATGGAGCCCGGTATTTCCTGTACATCATGCACCTTGTAATACATTATATCTATTTATTTGTGATTTTTTTTTTTTTTTATGTTCTGTGTATAATGCCTGAGTATACTGGAGATGGTCATGAGCACACTTGACAGCACCTCTGTGAGATTTACTGGCATTATTATTTCCACACCTCAGGGACAAGAGTGCTATTGTTAAGAGTCCAACATATGCCTAAGGAAAGTGTTTATCTTCATCTGTCTTTCACCTTGTCCTTCACCCTAATCTCCCTGTCATTTCTACACTTCTTTTAGATTTTCACAACTGTTGATTCCACACATCGGTGCATCCTCCCTTTCTAGGCAGCAATACAGGAAACAAAGGGCAAGTTCATATCTATTTTCCAGTGGCTAATATGACAATAGTTCCTGACAGCTTAAAGCGGCAACTCTAAGGAAAATTCTGCTCATACCTTCCAGTCCTGGATTTTAACATGCCCAGTTCAAATTAAATATTCAGAGAGTTTCAGAACACCAATATTCCCTATTGTGAATGTGGCTCTAATGAGACACTTTAGATTTAAGAAGGTTCACAGTTTGGCCAAATATCCACAGGTGTCGCATCAAGGGTATTTCTGACATCAGAATGACCTCACTGCATTTTTTGAGAGAAGCTATTACTCAGTGCAGTACTTAGTGACATTGGCAATTAGATGAGGTTTACCCATCTTCAAAAAGCCCCAGAAAAATCACATTTGACTGAAACTTGTTTCCCCTTCCATCACCAGTGTAATTACATCGGAGGCAACATTTTAGTTCAAACAGTTAAAGTTTGCAGACTTACAAGCAAATGAAATTCTAGAGTTGAAATTATTGAACAACTTTATATGGCTTCTGTGTGCATCCTCCATAAAAAGTGGCTAAAACAAAAAAGCTAGAAAAAGCATAAAAAGTGCCAGAATAAAAAAATTAATTTGTCTGATAATTGCAGAGGAAATAAGTCAGAAGACAGTGATGAAATTAATAAATACCTTTTACTGAAGTCTTTAAAGATAATAGAATTCCAGTTGGAACATTTTGATTTTAAATTTTATTTTCTATCTAAATTTTCCTATATTATTGTAATATAATACTTCACTCTTATAGACTTGTATGAAACATGTATGTCCTTTTTTGAATACATTTCATGCTTTATAGATTAGACATAATTGTGTGAATACATTTAATCATTAAAACTCTTAAATGAACAAAGATTCATTCTAAATAATAATATATTTATAGCTAACTTTCCAATACAGAAATAGGAACTTTCCTAAGAAATACAAAAAGAACAAAACTGTATTGTACTAATTTTCAACATAACTTTCTTTTTTATATATTTAAGGAGCAGCAAATAATTTATAAAAAATCAGCAAAGAAGATTGGTAGAGTGTATCACAATACTGAGTTGTGACATCAGAACTTGTTTCCTGCTGAGGAACAAGCACTTCCTGAGTGTTAAGATTTATACAAATGAATTTCTTTTGACTTTATTAATTTAATCCAGGTTTTTATTGATGGTGAAATAATATGTTAAATTATTTGCTCCCCCAGAACTTCCAATCCAAAACATTTTAAGGGTTACTCAAATCTTACAAGAATCTATTGAAAGCAGAAACCAAAAGGTTATTTTAATCCCTCATGCAATATTTCTGATAGCTTTTTTTACCCATAATCCATATTGAGCAGCTGTGCACATCAGTAGTGAGAAATCTATTAGTTTATTATATCAATCCCATAACAATATTTCCTTCTGGCATTTAGTTCCAATGATTAGAATTGAGCAGCAAAAAATGGGAAAGGGGTAGGGAAAGTGGGGAAAATACTTTCCAGAAAGCAAGAATTAATGCTTTGAGATTTGTACATATTCTGGAACATTAAAATAAAATAAGAAAATGATAAAGAAAACAAAGCTAAATGCTCTGGCAATCTTTCTTCTTATTCAAATGGCTCTTCATGGAAACTTAATTCTGTCCATTTTTGCCCATTCAAGGGCTTAGGGCTTGACTACACTGCAAACTAAGACATTTTTACATTATCAGGAGTCATAGCTGTACTAGTTTAAGCTGGTTAGTACAGATAGCAACAGGAATGAAGATGAGACATTCATTTCAGAAAAGTCTATATAGAACTGCCAAGAGCTATAAGAAAATATCCACATGTTTTTCTACTGCTGAAGTTTGTGGCTTTTGTTATTACTAAGTAAATTAAAACCAGCACAGGTATCACTCTCTTCTGTTCACTGCACAGATGCACAAAAGAAGGAGTACACAACCTGTCCCTGAGTGTGACAACTCATTTCAGCTGTAGTGCTTCCATCTATCTCCCCTCCTCCTCAAAGGCTCACCAGATACCAACCAGGAGCAACAGCACATTTAATGCTCTGGCTCTGGCAAGCTGCTTTCTAATGCCACTTTTCCTGGGAAACTATACTCTCCATTCCAGGACACAACCAAATTGCAAGTGTAATTCTCACACGGCATTCAGCAGTTCCAGCAGTCTCATAGGGCCCAACAGATCAACAGGCTGAAGAAAAATGGTGTCCAAAATCAAGCTGCTATTCCCAGAATAATTAATCTTTCACACTGCCACTTCATTTTCAGCAATTAAAATTCTGTTGAGAAAGAAAGTGGTCAGGAAAAAAAGTCAAAATACTGTTCAAATAGCAACATGTCACCTCTGGCTGCTCTTTTTTCCAGAAACCGTACAAATGGAAAGATGTGTTGCTTTCACATAAATATAGGCACATGTATAAGCAGTAGATCAAAATCCAGTGTTTCCATATGTGACACATCCAATCAAGAAGACAAAAAATGTATCATCATGGTCTTCAGAAGCCTCCACTGGAGTTAAGGAGGTCTGCTCTGGCAAGAGAGTTGACCTACTGTGCCCTCAGTCTGCCCAGAGATTGTTGCCTTGAAGAGTTTGAAGGCTGTTCATAGAGCATAACATTTTGGAAGGAAATCAACACTTCATTCTCTATTTAGCTATTACTATATATAATGATATATTTTCACTTCACAACATATATACTCATTATTTTTATAAAATAAAATCATATCATTCAGAAATCTGTTTGTACAGTTTTAAATTTTCCTATCAACTTCAGATGTAAAAAAAAGTCTATCTTCACAAAGTTATTACATAGTAAAGTCTGCCTTTTCTACATATAGTAACTCACTAAACAACAGAGGAATTATTTAGTACTTGAATGAAACATATGCACAGGCAGAGAAGGATATTAGAGAGGAAAACAGGATTAAAATCTGGAAGAAATCAGTAATCTGAACTAACTAAAATCTAAATACATAAGAGTAAGAAAATGTCAGAAACAAATATCAAACAGCACAAAAAAATTTATTCTCAAAAATTAGATTTCTGGTAGCTAAATAAAAATCTGGGGAGGGGTGGGCAAATGGGAAAAAAACCACCCAAATTTACTTCCTATGGAAATGCACATGAGATCCCTTAAAGTTTAAGTACACATATGGGATAAATTTATTGAAAAAATTTTGAAACTAAAATAAGCAAAGACATAGGGTATGGATGAGACCCTTGTAGAAGAATGCCTGACTTTTACCTCTTCTCCAAAGAATTTTGGGATGTTGATACTAACACTCAGATCTTAGAATGAGGTCATATGTTTCTATACAAGTAACTAGTCTTTCTGCAGATTTAACTGGAATATCAGAGCACTGTCTATGCAGAAGTTTACATTTGCTCTAAATTAGATGTGGCACCACTAAGAATCATGACACATTTGTAACCAGCAATAAATTTGCAGCAGTCATAGAGTCTCTCTTTCCGCAGTCGCACTGGTAAATATTTCCTTTGGCAGTAGGCTGTGAAAGAACCCATACTCAGTATTCAAGATCATGATGAAGTCATACCATACAGAAAAATATCATAGGAGAAAAAGTGAATAAATCATCATTCCTGTAAAAATAAATAAATAAATAGATATATTTACAATGATATACAAAGCAGGTTGAATCTAAAACAAGTAAATATTTATGTGAATCTTGTAGACAAAGATCGAAATTTAAACTTGTGAGAGCAAGGTTGTCCCCATAATTTATGGTTTTCCCAGATAAAGATCTAATTTTTAGCAAAAACAGGTCACTTATTGTTTGGATGGAAAGCAGTTGTTACTCATTATTATGCTGGTTATGACTCAAAGAGGAAAAACGTTCCCCAGACAAAATTCAATGATATGGGTGGAGCTCTCCTTTGAATTCTTGGTTTGTTTGAACTCACTACTTAAAGTTAAACTTGGGGGATATGAATCCACATGAAATGAAAATGTTCATGTGTACTTCTTTTGAACCAATTTGCTAAGATTACACAGGCTTTTCCATAAAGCCCCAAATCAGAAAACTATTTCAAAAATGTCCAAAATTCAGAACAGAGATGAGACATCTGCAATAAAATTTCTGGAATGCTCAAAAGTAATTTCACAAGTCAGAGAATACTGTAATCCAGTAAGAGGTATTAATTTGCTCTAAAACGCAGCTTGTCTCTCACTTGTCTCAATCCACTTACTGCTTACAGAAGAAATGCTTTACTGAGCTGGGAGTGAAGCTAAGTAAAATCCTGGCTTTAGGAAGATATTTTGGAAGTTGAAGCCATTGTCCAGGTGAAACTGAAAGCTGTGTCCAAGCAATCCTACACCATGTTCTCTTCAGAAATACAGCCCTTGCAATTCCCTTATGAACCTGAGTGCATATTAGTAAATCAATCACACTATGTTTTATAGCAATAATATAATTTTAAACCCACGTGAAATGCAGGAAAGATTACATTTTAGTTAAGATTTTAACTGAATTTTTGTTAAGTACATTAAATATTCTCAGATGTGAGAACTGGCTTCCCTATGGGGGACAATGAACAAGAGGGTTCAAATTTGCCCACCTGGTCCTTGGAGCTCTCATGGGCTTTCTAAGGGCCAGGTGAGCATGAAGGGTTTCTAAGTGCAGTTGTGGAAATCATGTCACCAGCACAAGCTGGCTTGCTCCACACAGCTGGCTCTGTTCAGTTATATAAGATGCTAATGTCACTTTAATGTGCTTGATTTCATGCATTAGGCCTAGACTTTTTTTTTCTTTTTTTTTTAATCCAGTAAGGAAAAGTTTTTAATTGCAACAATCTAATATTTTTTTCCTAATCACTTCAAGCAATAAGTTCTGAAGACTTTTTGTCTAAGTCTACATAAAGCTAACCTTCCTGTTCCTTAGCAGATGCCTGGAATTACTGAATGCAGCACATAAATTACTTGAATTATTCTATGCAACATGTTTAAATACCACCAGTGGTACACAAGCAACAGAACACATTCTGTGCCTGGAGCAAGCATCTAAAGAAGTTTCAGAGTGCAACTGCTCTATGTCTTTCCATGATGATGACAAGCATAACAATTTGTCAGAGAAGTGAAAATGTACATCAGGCCATTGCCAATTTGTGAAGATAGCTTAGAAGCAAATAACCTTCAGACTTTTAGGTTTTAATGTGAATAGATAGATGAGAGTGAAGCAGATGCCATAAATATGAATTTTCATATAAAGTAATCTCCAATTCAGGAAAATTCCTAAAAAACAATGGATTTGGGAGATTTTTAAGATTGAGCAGCACAGTTGTGTGAGAAACAGTGGATTATTATGATTAGATAAATTGACTTCTAATGATCTTCACATGAAAAGAATATCATTCACATGAACTGATCTTCACATAAAAAGAATATGATTAGAAGACACCATTGATCTATAGTATTTTTCTGTCTTCTTTCTTCCTTTATTTCATATGAGAAATACATATATGTACATCCTTACTTATTTTGCATAATTACCTGTATATTTATATGTTTATTAACATATAGAACTTATTTGGCTTTAATTTTATTTAATTTCACCTAATTTTCCTCCTTCCCACTGTATCTGTATCTTCCCTTTTGCTATTCCTTATGAATTTTGCATTTCTGACCATTTTCTCCTCTCTTCTGGCTACTCATTTCATAGATTTGTTCAGTCATTATCAGTCTTTCTTTTCCACATGCAGATACATCTGGGTGTCTTCTGTTTCAGCATCTGGATCCAGTAAACTTTTCACTGCACATTTTCTTTCTCTCCATGTGAGATCAGAGACAGCCCCTGATGGCAGTAAAAAAAAATAAAAAGAAAAACAAAACCCAAGAATGCTCCAGGCTACTAGGCATCATTTTTGATTGTCTTTCCTCAGAAGGTGTCTATTCATTTGAGTGTGATTTAAAAAAAAAGATTGGTTCTCCTGAGCAGTAATGACAGATCCTGGTATAGGGTCTTGCATTCTTAGTGGCAGCTATCTGTAATGGTTTATGTAGAGATCATTACACACAGGTCTTCTGAGTGAATGAATAATGATGAATATTTCCAAATTTTACTGCATTTAAGTCACAGGTGTTTACAAGATTACATTAGTTTGCGGAAGCTAATTTCACCAGCATTGTCCACTGGAGAGATACATTACTCCAAAGGGAGTTGAATGTCTAAGCAGAGCAATATTTTCACAACACTGTGTATTTAATCTAACAGTGAGCTACAACTGGTGATCTAAAGGCAAAGATATTTTTGCTCCTCATCTATACCTCACAAAACTTTGTGATGGGTCAGTTTTGTGGTACTGAACTAACTAAAAAAACTTTTTCTAGGGTTTTTTTGGAGTACCAGCTTCCAGATGCACCAGAGATCTGATTGATCATACTCCCAATTGTTCAGCCTGGCAAATGGATTGAGCCACTACAGACAGGAAGGTTCAGCCACAGGCAAGATGACGAGTGACTGTGGTCACATCCTGATGGTTAAGTCATTGAGGAAGGCATTTCTAAGTCATGCAAATAATGGCAAAAATGGCAAAAATATCTACCATGGCAGTATTCATTAAATATCCCAAATTTTGCCAACATAAAACTCTAGCAAGTAAAATATCTAATACTGACGATGTTATACATTACATGTATTATACCTTTTATACAGAACTGGAAAGTGTAGGATATTTCCTTAAACAATTAATGATATTTCATCAAAAACAGCATATTTGTCTAAATGAACACAGTTCAACCAGTGTCAATATATTAATTTATAAAGTAAATGATTAATTTTGTCTTGCTTTAGAATATTAACAAAACCTAGTTGAAATAAAAATTTGGTTTATGTTTTTTTTACTTGATTAGGCTGAGTAAAGTCAACCTGTATTCTTCTCACTCTACCTTTATTCATGTTCACTTCTCAAGCTATAAACTCCAGGCACAAAACCAGATTCAATAGAGAAGAGACCTGGCATTATTATTCAAATTTTATAACAAAGCAATTAGAAAGGGATGACAAAGAAAAGCAATTTTTTATTTGGGCAGCTTGGTCCTGGTGTCCTTTGTTATTTTTCACATTCACTTAGCAAAAAAACCAGACAAAATATTAAAGTAACAGTTGTTATTAAAGATTAAATTCCTTTACCATTTGGTCAAGACCTTAGATCCCAAACTGCAAACATGTAATATTTTTACTAAAATCAGAAGATACAATCAAGGGACATTCAAGTATTGCAAACTGAGTATGGTTATAAACATTTGAAAACTGGATCCAAAAGAGGTCATGAACATCACTAGATCCTCCATCCAAGCATTAAACAAAAAAGGAAATTAAAATGCAGCATTCTTGCTATTTTCCAGGTATAAGAAGAAGGGCAAGAAAAAAGATTTCTAACAGACCTTACAAATTATTTCCATCAAATATTTTAGGTCAAAAGGAAAGGGGGAAAACAGAATCATCTATCATTTTTTAGCAAGTCGGTTACTCAGTGAATATAAAATTTACAGAGCTTACAATCTCTCAAAGACTTTTTATAATTTTCTTTTTACCCAGGTAAGTAATGCTAAAACTGTAATTTTTTTTATTTAAAGGAATAATTTTCCTTATTCTGTAACCAAAGAAGGGAAGAATAGCACAGAAGCTCTTCTTATAAATATTTTCTATTTGTTATATTTATTTGAAACAAAAACACGTGCATTCCCATTAAACTCATATCCAGCTTAGGAAAGGTACTTCAGCTGAAATTATGTTGAAACCAGGAAATTGTAGCTTCCTTGTTAAAAGCAATTTAAAAATATTATTTGTCTACAGGACACAGTGACTGCACAAAAGCCAAGAGTCTAGTAACATTGCTCAACATTGAAGTTCCCAAGAGTTAATAAAAGTCTTGCACAGGTTTGGTTCTCAAAATACAGCAAATACTAAAGGTTATCTTCTCAGGTAACAGCGTGATTAAAAATGACAAATGACATGAATGAAGCAGAAAGTTCTTCCTCAGTCGGAAAAATTCCCTGTCATATTTACATTTTGTGTAACCAAACTTTGTGTGACCAACTGAGCTGCAATCCAAATGTTCCCTTTAAAGGCAGAAAGCACCAAAGCTTTGCTATTTATGCACTACAAGAGAGCAAGAATCATAGAAAGATAATGTCTCTTAGGTTGGGAAAAACCTTTAAGACTATAAACACCTACCCTTTACCCAGCACTGCCAAGGCCACTGCTAAACCAGGTCCCTAAATGCCACATCTGCATGGCTCTCAAATACCTCCAGGATCTGTCTGGTAAGCATTTGACTCTCCACAGGTCTTACCCATTTATAGTTGCACTCCATTCTATTGTCTTCAACAAATGTTTGACTGCAACACATTTCTTAACCTCGGCTTTGAAAGTTTTAGTACAACTCCTTTATTATAACTTTTCCTACTGATTGTAATAAAGTTTCAGATGGTTTCTGTCTTCATAACCACATTCTTTTCTACAATATTTTAACCATTATCAGGCAACTACTACAAATTAAAGGATGTAATATCAGATCAGGCATTCTAAATTAGTAAGTACCAAAACCAGTTTGTAGTACAGAACCTTAGTCAGTTTCACCATTTGTGAAATCATTTTGTAGCTCTTAGTAAGGTCACCTACTCCATGTGGAAAAAGATGTATTTTAACAGAAAATCTTGCCAACTGTAAATATATTTCAAAGGAGGGGGGGTGGGAAGATGGCTCTATTAAATTATAAAATTAGACCATAATCATATTTTAAAGGTTTTTAAATATTTTCATTTTTTAATAAGCAGTGATATTTTCTACCTATGACCTTAAGTATCATGTGCAGGAGAAGCTGACGGCTGGGTAAGGGACAAGTGGTTTAAAACAGAAGTTCAGCATTAGCTATGCATAGTCCAGGAAAAATGGCTAAAGCCCATATTAATCACCTTTTATTCCTTATTATTGCTCTCAAAGTGATGAACTTCCATAGCACCATAGATCAGTGAAAGTGTGTAATCCTCCCACTCCCAAAACACCACAGGAGTTTTTTCTTGGCACTTAATGAAGGCTTTCTTCCTTTAATTAAAAAACTAACACCACTTTTCTGGGGGCGATAGGTGAAAATTTTCACTCTTGCAAGTCATAATATAGTACAAAACAGCTGAATGGAAAAACAGCTTGATTAATGGAAAAAATAAACAATCAAAACTCACAAAAAATCTAAAAGGAGAGCAGCTGCCTGAAGTTAGTAATCTACACAAATTTTTTGAACCGTTAATCAGACAAATAAAAGATGTGTTAAAATGTGTTTAAAACTATAGATCAAAAAAATTATCAGCCTCTTCTAACCCTGTTGAGTAGTCATATTCTATCAAATAATACATTACACAGTTCAATTTGTGATAGAATGATTGGTCTGAATAACTATTCATGCATGAAAACATAAGAGGAAAAAGAATCCCCTTTCACTTAATGAATGCATCACTAGGTGCTGCATATCATAATTTACCCCTTTATTCATCACTATACCTGCCACTTATTGAAAGAATTGGGCAGAGAAGTAAAAATTGTCCTAAGGAATTTATGTAAAGAATTTGAATACCGCCACATGCATGGCAAAAGTTAGGAAAAAGAATACACTTGCAATAGCTGCTGGATAAAGGGGATGCTGCAGGAGCACAGTAAGATCAGCAGCAGGGAACACCTACACCTTTAGAGACAGATCCAGGGTTCAGTGCAACCCTCCCAACAACCCCTTTGGTCAGTGTGGCTGCAATTCTGGGGTTTACAGTCTCTCTTACATGCAATGGCTTCTTTATAAACCACAAACCGTCAGTTTTGCTCTGTCTGAAAAACAGGATTTCTGGCATCTCCTGGGCAGTGCTGTTTGAAAGAGCCCTTTCTGCAGGCCAGATCACCAGTGCCATCCACCAGCTCTGTAAAGTCTGGGTATTTCCTAACTCCTATATGCCCCAACCCTTCATTTCATTTCAGCCCAACCACCTTCCAGAAGGGATTTGTCTGTGCTAGAGTCAAAACCAAACTGTGGTTTCAACCTTATGCTCAAACTAACAGAGAAAAGGATTTATAATAAAAATTACTTTTACTTAGGGTTTTTTAAAAAATAACAATTTGGGGTGGGAGTTAAGAAACATGATGAAGGGATTCTATAGCTAAATGGATGTTAATATAGTTATTTATGAGATTTCTGACACCAGTTCCAGGTAGGCTGATGAAAGATAAGACTGAGAGGTAGTGGTGAACATCAGCTTTTGGCTCCATTGTGTGATAAAGGTTCATATGGGCAAATGGGCAAAAGTACTGAAAGTCTCTAAGTAGTGTATCTGAAAAGGAGATCAGAGAGAGTGGGTGAAAGGTAAAGGAGTTTGCCAGGTTAACTTACAGTGAGGGCATTCCTGCACTGGAACATAGGCAGCAGAGCCGCAGAATCCTACATGGCCAATATTTACTTTAGCCACCGCAGGTGACATGGTGCTGGGCAGCGTCACACCACGACTGTCTGCTCTTTCTGAAGATGTCACCTAGGCAACTTCATCGCAGGAACCTCATCACTAAGTGCCATAGTAAATAATGTCAGGTTAGTTTATATAATACACACAGCAATGGATGCCTGCTAAGCAGTCAGATAGAAAAATCTGCCGACTGTCATAGCTCTCTCTTCATGTTCAAACACCCCCTGCACACACAAAAGTTTTCACAAATTGTTACAGTACTGACTCTGGAAGGATTTTGTGGAAGAAAATTGTGGAATGTTCAAACAATCAATCAAGCAAACAGAAATCTTGAGCCTTTTTACACAGCTCAGACACAGAATAAAAAAGTCAAAAATCTGATACTTTCTGGAAGTCAGAAATCAGATATATGTCATGTTTCATGGAGATTCTGCATCTAAGTACATGTTATTACCCATATAAAGAGAACATTAACACATAGAACTGAGCTCAAAGCATATTGGCATTTTAGGCACTTGGCCAATGACCAGGAAGTTAGGAAAACAGAAGGAAAAAAATCACATTAATAATATTTTACTAGAATTCTATGAAAAAAAGATCCTGAAAGCAGTGAATCCACAAGGACAAAGACTTCAGAAATCAAGAAGGAAGCTACAAAGCCAATAATGTACAAATGGAAAATAATGACTTAGATTTGTAAATTATTGAAATCCTTTTAGTAAGCCAGATGAACAATCAATGGCACGCTACAGAAAGTCCCTCTAGTAATACACATGGTTGCTTAAAGATCAGTCAAAAAGAGCAGAGCAAAAGCAGGTCAAAGCAATTACCTGCTGAGAGAATTATCTCTCTGCTGTCACATACTACAAGTTCATCTACACTCAGGATCTTTTAAGAGGTACAGAATCCGAAGGACATTGTGGTGAGAGAATTGTTTGCATGTTACAGTGGTATTTAAATACTGATTATGCCTATTAAAATCTACAAAAGGCAATGTAAAGCTACAGATGTAATACATTTTGTGGATGTATTTCCTGAAAACATAACACAAGTGAGGGAACAATTAATTTGATACAAGCTATTCTCTAAAACTTCCTAAAGTCTCAGATTCCTTCTGTTTGGTTCCTTGAGGGGCCAGCCACTGCCCACTGCTTCACCATACTTCTCCAGAGTGGGATGACAAACATGGTCACTGCTCTGCAGAATTCTACACAGCCTGGCTCACAAGCAGCCCTCAAGCTGCAGAACATGATTCCATTTTGTGTTGATTTTGATGAACACCCTCACCTATATATAACTTTTAAATTTTTTTTCTCTTTTCATGATGATTATAAATGGCTGTAAAGGTGTGTAGGTGTTCTTTGAAGTACTCTGTCACTGCACTATCCTTTTAGACTTATTACTACATTCACTACCATTTTTTACACATTGAATGAATCCTGATAGAAAATTAGGTGTGTTGAAAGGTACATACAACCAGCCATACCTGGAAGCAGCACTTGCCTGAGCTTTATATTGCTACTTTTGAGCACAGAGAATGTTTCTAGATAGGGGTAAAGCTCAAAATATTGGTACTGTGAGGAAATCCTTACTGCTTATTTCTCTCTTAAAATGTTTGCTTTTACACTATTACACCTACTTTGAGGCAATTTCTTCTATATTAAATACAGAGTCAGAGCAGATAAAATTATTCAGGAAGATATCAGGCATAGGATAGATTTTAACTTTGCCATTGAATTAGGGATCACCTCTATATTCTCTCATACAGAATTTTACAATGAGATAGATTACTCATATCTCAATGCACTTTCATGGGCTAGTTGGTAGTTGATATCTCAATACCCCTTGTATCTCAATTCCTATTTATACCTAAATATTTACTTGAATTCTACACCCACTATCTATTCTGGGAAGGATAAAGAGCAAATGGTGAGATTGAAGACCTATTAATGAAATTAATCACATAATAATCATTAAAAAATTATTAGCACTCCCAAAAATCACAAAATATTAGACATTACCTTCAAAAATCAAACCTTTTGGAATGAGAAGGCATCTGAATTTATACAGATAAAATTATGGGTAGTGAAATCATTAGCATTACCAGATTTCTCCCTTTACTTGTCCCAAATGATTCTCAATGTGCCACTTTCACTCATCTATTTTCTTCAGTTGCAAGTTGATTACTATCCTACCAGTAAAATCTGCTTATGTCTTGAATTAATAAACACTCATCATTTCTGAAGGCAAAGTCTTCGTCTGTCCAGCTGATGCCTCCCTTCTTCAATATGCTACTTTTCATTTACAGCTGGTCTTCCTGATAAATCTGTTGATGACTGTTCAATCAACAGAGAGGAAAAACTGTGGTGTTATAATCATATGCAACATATGAGTGGTAATGCATTTCAGAGGGTAAGATAGGATGAGCAAAGTAGCATTTCTATCAGAGCTTGTTATCACTTAAAAGAAGAAGAAAATTTCAACATAAAATGTTGTACCTTGAAACACCTTTTCAATGAATCATGCGTTATCACAGTTTGAGAATTTATGTTAAATATATTTAAATTAAGAAGAAAATTAGTATTGGCAGAAGCTTAGTCCCAGTGATTTTGTGAAACTTTAAGGTCCTGAAAGTACTCTTCACTGTTATAAATATTGGCTACAAAAGCTTTCAGGTTTTCTCTCAATGTATTTTTTGCTTGTTTTTTTCCATTCTGCTATGTCTGAATTACGACTATTTTAGCAGCTTCTCACCTGTGAAACTTCCAGTGGTTTGTTCGGTGGTGTACCCCAAGTAATGATTTTTCTGACATTGAAAACCTCCTACTTCTGTCATTCCCCAGTATGACATCAGTTTATGTTGCTCTTGAGCCTGTTCTGTCATGCCTGGGGGTATGCAGAACTAGCAGCAATAATATGATTTAAGCATTGATAATATAAATCTTGTTGTGTTACAGTAAATGAATATTTTTAATGCTTATTGCTGTATCTTTTCCCAATGTAACCTTTACCCTTCCAAATCAAAAATAGCTCATCCATAACCACAGAAGACAAGCTGAACTTTCCCACTGAGAGTTTTCAGTTCAGCCTGCAAAGAACGTACCATATATTCCAAGAATGCATTCCCTTGCCTCTGCTATTTTAAGTGCACCTTAGGAAGCTATAATAATTACTGTGCTCATCAGCTGTAGTAATTGTAGGGAAGAATGTTCATATCAAACAGAGTTTGCACTGCTATGGCAACACAGCCAGTAATAACAGTGTGGACCATTTTAGAATGGTGATCCCCAGTCAGAGATCTGAAGCACTTGCAGGTGCAGAAGATTTTTACATGTGGCAGAAGTCCTCCTCTAACAGCAAAAAATACCACAATCTGTGGAGAAAGAAACAAATACAAACCAAAATCAATGAAACATCAAACCATGGAGCCTGTAAGGGCCTATACTAAACTGCCCTGGTTTGCTGTTTGAACATCACTTCTGAAATCAGAATAATTGACAAATAAAATAGCCTGTAACTGATAGAAATACCTCTTTCCACCTTTCTGGCAGTGTACTGCAGCCTAAAAAACAGTGTAAATTATAATGGGATGTGGATGCTAAATTTAATCACATTCACACCCTCTTTAAGGATACTTCAATGTTACAAGAGCTACAAAAGAAACTTAGACTTATCTACTTGTAGAAGTTATTTCAAAATAAAACAGAGTGCCACTTTTAATGTGCAGTGGCTACTCTGAAGTAGATCTCTATGTGGGAACTCTTATTCTGCAGAAAATTTCCTTTGTTCTTCTTCAAAATTTACCTTAATCCACTTGAGATAACCAGAAAAAGTCTCTCTTTGTAAGCTATTCCAATCAATTTCCCAACACAGCTTTTTACTGTAAGTGCAATCAAACCTAGTGACTGAAAGTACTGGTTTTAATGGTCTATTCTAATGCTAGGACTTCCAGGAATAATGAAAACTTGCATTATTAGAAATAGCATAGAAAGAGCAAAAGACAGTTTTCAGAAACAGGCAGCCATTTTTTGCTCATTTGGCAATGAAGTCTACAGCATGACTTCATTTTGAAAGTGTTATCCCTTGATGCAAATTTTCTATCATGAATATTTTTACAGAGCGTAAAAAGTGTGGTTATGTGTTGGAATCCTTCCACAGCAGCCCATTAACTAGCCAGCCTTGCCTGCACCTGGACTTTTACTTCCCCTCTTGCCCTACAGCTACTGTTTCCTCAGTCATGACAATCACAGGCACACTCTTTAACAGAACTGTGTGATTAAATTTCCACATATTCCAGTTAGTCTCTTTTTTACTTTAGTGAATTATTTGAATGGTCTGGTTTTGATCACAACCTAAAAACAGGCTGAATTTGTAGAACAAGGTAACTGGTAACCTTGGCCAAGATGGATGTGTTAAGGCCATGGGAACTAACTACTGTTGACAGGATCCTCCTCAGACTTCCCCAAGGAAAACTTTACTGTTAGTGAGGAGCCAATTACAAAGTATAAGAAGAAAAATGGATACAACAGACAACAGATTGAGACTAGAAGGTTTTGCCTTTTATGTTTGCACCTAAATGCCATTCTGTCACCCCAGCCTAAACAAGGAAAGTGATCACAGTGCCCTTAGGAAATGGGCACAAACCCAAAGTATTGCAAAGACAGCCTGCTCTCTCTTTCTTTAATTTCAAGTTTCAGTTCATCCGAATTTCATGAACGTGAAGTTAGGGCCAAAAGCACTCAGGGCATTTTGGATATGAGCTGCACTGCTGGCTGTTCACTTCAGCAGAGCTCTGGGAAAGCCCCAGCCCCAAAAGAGCTTCTGAACAATATTTCAGAGCTGTAGGCTTCACTCAGAAACCTGTAACAGCCCAATGCTTTCTTCTCATATTGCAACTTACAAACAAGTGGGATTTTTACTCACTGCTTTTTGGTGACCATCTCTTGCTATACATGCCATGGACCACAGGAAATTAGCCATGTTTCCATATTGCTCACATTCTGACAATATTGTGGATAAGGACAGTATTATGGGTAAGGACAAGAGGAATAACCCCACACTGACTTCACAATACGTGAATTCATGTCACATTTAGTTCTAGTTCTTGATTAATTACCACAGAATGAGAACTGGATGTTGTATGCTTGATTTCACTCAATATTTGGCTTCTAAGACTACTGGATCAGATTGTCAGCTTTTTACCTCTGTATTCTGATGACTCAAAGAAATGTGGCTTTCTTTCCAGTGCAGATTTCCTAGAACAAAGGAGTTCCAAGTGGGAGAGCAGAACTGGCTGTAGCTATACCAGACAAACATATACACATACCTGAGCATTTCAGCATATTGACTGTTCTGGGGAAGGGGTATAGCTAGACCTGTTGTAAATCTTTGGTCCTTGAGTGATTAATGTAACAAAAAGTCCAAAGCAGTCAATAAAATGCTTAGATCTGCAGTGCAGCTGATCCAGAAACGGTCTTGATCACTATGAGGAATGAAAAATCTGCAAACAGACCTCTTTTAGTCACCAACCAGGAAAAGACAGAAATCACACCATCAGGTCCACCTCGTTCAAGATAATTGAAAGTTCTTCAAAAGCCTTTGGGATTTTAATTAAAGAGAAAAAAGAATCTTATTATAGTATGCTGCATTACTTTAGCCATGGAAAGATAGTTGCTATTCTGGTATTGACTGAGTTCCTAAAATAAATTCCTAAGTTTAGCTTTATGCTTCACATTATTCTTTAAGCTGAAGATAAGAAAGAGACACAGATGATTGGATTGAGTCTCAGCCTAAGCAGGAAAAAGAACTTTTAGAAACAAGAGGGACTCACAGAGGCTGTAATATGTCACTGTTACTGTCTTGTCAGGCAGAAAAGAAACAGATGTACCTATATTTGTATTTACACTCTCAAATTAAGAGTAACATAAACTATTGTAGGCCTTGAAAGGTCAAATTGAACATGAATTATTTTTTTTAATTACTGATTATTTAGCCTCACTTATTGCTCATACAAATAATTTATAACTGTTCTCACATTAATACAAAAGAACATAATTTTTTTTAATATAAAAGACACATTCTGCAAGCAATCAAGACATTTATCTTGTCTTTATCTCTTCCTTTTTTAAACCTCAAAAAAGATTTTCAAGATTTTATTGACTTAAAAACTACTAACTTACTAACTAACAGGTGGGTGTGATTCAACACAGAAAAAGGTTTACCTCCCATCAAAGCCTATTCTATTCAGGCTGAATGGTTTAACACTTTACTTCTAAATTCCTCATAGCATGGATAGCCATTCATGTGTCCCTGCATACCCTTTTATATCATTACTAATGTGGTGCTGTGGACTGTAGATGCTGTTCTTGAAGTTAAGACCTGTGCATTTGAGGTCAGTAATCTGAGTTTTTTCTAGGTTTGCTGTTAATTGCTCCAATGTTACATTACCAGGTAGAACTATTCAAGTTTCCATTATCAGGAATGGAAGTAATTTCTTTTTTATTTTTTTTTATCTTCATTCTTTGATTCATCAAATCTAATTTTTTTACAAGTATAACTTTAGGAAGGAATTTTCTTTGTCTGCTTACATGTTTCTGAGAAAAACTTTGCCTACATGTTCAAAACTTGAGCACGTAAAAATCATTCCACCAGAGAATTCAAAATACAAATTGTAATACTTTTTGGTTTTCCCCATGCAGGTTTAAACAAGTAATCTTAGTTTCATTTTTAGAGGAATAAATTCCTCCATGGTGTTCAATGTTCATGTTTTCATTGTCCTTCTTCTGCTCACACTTTGCCTGAGTAGATTTAAAAAAAATGTACATAGGTTTCATAGCTGTATTGCTCTCTAAAAACTCATTAAATTTTCTGCTTAACTGAGTATTTTTTCTCCTCAAAATGTGTGGGAATGAGCAATGTGCAACCACAAAAATGTCATTCAAATAGGCAGATAAGCATAAGAAGAAAAAAAGCACACGTATATAACATCAGATATTTAATTACAAAAAATAAAGACGAAGTCAAAATTAATTTAAGAAAAGTTTTTAGGGAGCAGAAATAAATACATCAGTAGTGCAAGCATGTTACATAAATGTTAGTCTGTAGTGTCTGTGCAGGTATTTAACTGTGAATAGCAATTTCCAGGAAATGTCTCCTCAACCTCCCTGAGCTGGTGGCTGTGCCTCTCCTGATGTAAAGCTGAGTGGCCTCATCAGCCACATGGGAGAGCAGGCCAGGCCCAAAGTGCCCTCCTTGTCTCAGGATTTGTCACCTCTCACGTTCTCCAGGGTTAGTTCCTGGTGGTTGGGAACAGTCTCACCTGCAAGCCAAGGTGGGGGCCCTGAGTGAGCACATCCTGCTTCAAAGGGGACAGGACACCCGTGAGCCCTTCCCTGGAGCCAGCATCTGAAATGACCATCCCAGGCATCACTACACCTCCAGGCTGTGACCCGCACAACCCTGGCAGGGCTGACAAATACACTCTGGAACAAAAAAGAGGCATGGAAACATACGGTTTGATGATGAAATCCTGACTGTTGTCAGAATTCAAGTGATTCAGAGGAGGAATGTTACCCCTTATTATTAATCAGTGCATTTTTAACGTGAATACATGGGCATGTATATGTGTACATATACACATGCATATTCATTATGTACCTGAAGCCATATTTTGCATTCACTGGGAATGTTTTATAATTAAAGTGTTTGCATAATTAAAGTTCTTTCTTGTAGAAATATTTTCTATCATTGTGCAGCAAATGACAAAATGGGGAAAAGGAGGCAGAGTTGGCTTATCTTTGAATGATATAAACCTTATTTGATGCTTTGTAGAGTCCATTTATGGCAGTTTTTAAAGCTTGCTCTATTTAAAATGTGCAAATATAAAAAATTTAATCTAACCATGTTCCTACTTTAGGGACTGTATGTTAGTATCTTTTACTCTTTATTTTAATGCCAGTGCTTAATTAGGAGAGCCATTAAAAATTCCTGATATTTATTGAATGAAAAAAAATCCAGTGCAAATACCTGTTTTAATTATTATGGTATTTACAGACATAATATAGATAATAAAGTCAAACATAAAAATTAATAAGACTATAAAATGAACCAAGCCTATTTTATACACGTAAAAATAGAAGGTTATTTAGAAAATTGGCAAACATAACTGATGAGAACAGCATCTGTGTTAAAGGATGATTTAATTTTACTTTTGTAATATTCATTTAAGATTTTACCCCTTAATTATGTCATTGGTCTGGGCACAGCACTGTAGAGTGCTTTGTGACATGCATGTGACAGCTTTGACTATAATCTCAGACCTAACTGGGTGGCCTTGGACATCTCATTCCTGAACTTATTGTTTTTCACTGTCAGTAGTATGTAGGGGAAGTAAAGTCTGTTGTTTAGAGGTTTCTTGACTAATAAAATGGAAATGCTCATCCTTATCTGTTATGTAAAGATGCAACGAGGATTTGGCAGCTAATATGCGCAAACTGCTGCTTGTGAATATTAAAAGCAGACAGTTATGTGTTATTTATTCGGTTTTACAGTTATATAAATTACTTTATTTATAAAAAGGGAACTAGAAAATATTCTGTGGTGTTTTTAAAAATGAGACCTTCTCATGTTCCAGAATCATGTTATGATGGAGTTGGTCAAAGCAGATGATTTTAGAACTGCAAGAGTGTATGCACTAATAAATACGCTATGCATGATGTAAACTGAGTTTTTCTAATCACATCTCCATTTATTACAGTTTTTAAAGCAGAAGCACAAGAGACTTCATAACTGCAGGAAATATCAGTGACTAGTAATTATGAACAAAAATAATAAATACTTTTCTCAGTTAGGGACCAAGATGTGAAACAATCGTTAATTTGTATGGATTTGGAAGAACGGTTTCTGGTAAGTTACACATGTATTGTGCTGTCAAGCTAAAAGGAAAAGATCCAAGTTTTAAGAAGAATTTGTTTCATCTTGTAGCCTGGAACATTTACAAACATTGTCGTGCCATTTTCTCACTGGAGTTCCCCAGTTAGGGGCTGTCAACTTCACAGCTAATGCACATGAACAGTAAATCACCTGCATCAATACAAATGACCCTTCCAAACTATTTTTAGTTTAAATACCTGATATTACACTTCATGGGATAAAAACCTTCATAGCCTTGGTTATCTGTGGTGATTTTAGAAGAACAGAAGTGGAACAAAGAGCTTCACTGTGACCAGTTAAACTACTTCAAAGGGCTGGCAACTGACTGCATTCCAAAATTTTACATCTACAAGCAACTACAAGCAGACTGCAAAGAGGGAGAAAATAATTATTTTTGAAAAAAAAGGTTTACTTAGTTGCAAATCTTCACTAAAAGTGATGATTCTAAGGAAGAGCAATAAATTATCCCAATCAGACTTTGATAATCTTATGGGTTTCATAGACTTTTGAATTATCTGAGTGACAACAGTGAGATCTCTCAGATGAAGAGATGGTTCTGGACCAAGTTGCTTTTGACATGGGAATCAGAAGAAGAATGAGAGAGGAAGAACAGGTCTGGCAAAAGAACCAGCAGAGGAAATTTATTCTTGCTGCTCTTCCTCCTGCAACTGTGGCTTGGGAATTGTGGCTAGTTTGCTGCTGCTGATCTTGTATACCACCAGATCTAGTCTTAGAATCATTATTTTGCATATTGCAAAATAATAGTAACTATCCATCAAATCTGCTGTCCCCAAATTTTAAAAACCTGGGAAGAAATAAAAACATTCAGCTAAAATGAATGTCTTAGAAGTAATCAATGTCTGGGGGTGGTGAAAAGCTTATAAATTACTCTTGATCTTATAAATTGTCCATGTTCTGAAATTATTCCACACTGAAAATTTGTGTACTGTCTCTCTATTGGGCAGATAGATTAACAGAGTTTGCATAAATTAAGCAGGCAATCAAACATATTACTATAGATATTCTTGTAGTTTTATCTTATTGTGCAAAGTGATGTATGAGTAGTTGTTATTAATGGTGACACGAATATGAAAAATAATATTTGTGTATGCACATGTTAGACATTAATATTTGGGTCTTAGGAAATTTTGATTTTCACAGGGAAGACTCCATCAGCCCATTTGAAATATCTTCTGGAAACAGACTTCAGTAAAAAAAGTAATATGGTTCAGGATTGAGTGGATGACTCAGGCTCTGTGTGGCACAAGCCAGGTGCTGCTCTCTCTGATGGTCACTGTTCTACCACTTCCAGGAGTTCTGGGGGGCCAGAGGGAGGCTGACGGAGGTGGTGGCAGGCTGGGTGTGCTCCAGGGCCCAAAGGCATCCCAGGGTTTTCTTTCTTTCTTCCTTCTTAAAAGGAGCACATTTTGTGTTTTATGGAGGCAGCTCTTGCAGACCTGCTGTCTCTGTGGCAAGCGTCTCTGTAAGTTTACTCAGCACTTCCAGTCTGTTTATGTTCTGGTTCTTGTGATCATTTACTCAATAAATACAGTCATAGAGTAACAAATCTACTGCTTAGTCTGATTTCTTCAGCTACTGAATAAAAAGTATTTTTTTTCCGTAAGGTAATCTTTTCTGAAGTTCCATAACTCCCAGTCCTGTCCCACTCTGTTCCATCAGCCAGGAACATTAAATGGGTCCTAGCAGAGACCTTTCAACTTCTAGTGGAATCAGAAATACTTTGTGGTTCAATTTCTGTTGCTGATAATCTCAGATATGTGTTTCTGAAAAATTAATAACTAGAGAGAAATCTGCCAAATAAAAGCAATAATGCCTCCACTTAGCTTCTCTGAAATCTAAATAGTCTGTAAACTTCATTCAGAGCCATAGACTTGTCTTTGAGATTGAAAAAAAATAGGACTTTGCCAAAATTTCAATTTCCTGACATCACCATACACTGTGATTTCTCCTATCAGAGTAATCCATTGTCTTACATGTAATGTGTGTACTGGAGCTGGCAATTCATCTTAAAAACTCACGTAAATGCCATGGTTTAACCCCAGTGGTATATAAGAGTACTGTGCAGCAGCTTGCATGCTCTCCCCTTGTGGGGAGAAGAACTGAAGAAAAAAAATAATGTCATGGGGTGAAATAAAGACAGCATCATAACTGAAATAAAGTAAAATATAAAACTAATAGTAATATTAATTATATTAATAGCAATAATAATAATAGTGGTAATATTAATAACAGAAATAACTGAGAAAGAAAAAGGATGCACAAGAGAAACAATTCCTCATCACCTGCTGATGGATGAATAGTGTTCCCAAGCAGCAATTGGCAGCTTCCATGGGTCAAATTCCCTCAGTATGTAAACTGGGCATGATCCTCTGTAGTATGGAATATTGCTTTGGCCAGCTTAGAGCATGGTCTCTCTTGGCTTCTTGTGCACCTGCTCACTGGCAGGGAGTGAGACATTGAAAAGTCCTTGATTTGAGTGAATACTACTTATTACCAAGTCAAACATTAATGTGTTATGAACTTTATTCTGATACTAAATCAAAAATACAGCACTGTACCAGATACTAGGGAGAAAACTCTTAGCCAGAAGCAGGACAGTAAAGAACTGAGATTTTGTGGCTTTAAAAAATACAAAGTTCTTTAAAGATGGGAGGAGTGATTAAAGGTGTACCCAGAGTTTGTTGGCTTTTTATCAGTATTTCTTCCATACAGGCAATGGCATCTTGACAATGTCCATCCTACACCCCTGTATGGAGGGACAGACACATCCACTGCTGACTGGTACTTTCACAGAGCTCACTGCTCTCTGCTACTTTCTGCAGCTCACTCAGTGTCCACCAGCTGTACTTCTGACACTGACAGCTCAAGTCAATGCTTGCAGTTAGGTTGGGTGGATGGAAATGTCTCTGCACTCAGACAGGAAGGGACTATGCAAGGAGTTTACGGAGCAGCATGATCAGATCAGAAAGGAAAACACTGGGCATCGGGTTCCCACCATGTAAGTTGTGAAGATTTATACTTGAAAGTGGTTCTGATCTGGTCCTTCCCACTGAATGTCCATTAGTTGCTGCAGTTCAGTATGTTCATTCCTGGAGTTATTTTCATTTTAGGCTGCCAGAGCAGAGTGGGCACAGGAAGTTTTGATGGTCCACCTCAAAAACACATTTCAAATTTGAAGGAAAACACTTAACACAAATGCATCCATATGACTCAATTCTTCTTCCCTAATACACAACCAGAATTGTTAAAAAATGGAAATCTATCCCTCCCAAAGCTTCTTTAATTTTACTCCCTCATTGTTTTCATCCCCTGTTTTTTTCAGAGCTGTTTGACTACAGGAGTATTTGGGCCTTTTTATACACTACTTCCCTGTGTATATTATGTGAGCCTTGTATCCCCTTTCTTTTCTCAATAGATACATTTGCCTGCACAGTTATCATCCAACTGCATAATGCTTTGGCAGAACAACTGCTGTGTCCAAGCTTCCTGTATTAAATCAGCATTTCTGAGGGTGGAGGCTAGAGGCTATAAAAAAGGAGGTGGTCTTCAACAGAGGGTGGCACCTATATAAAATATGTTTTGGGGTTTGTTACTAAGGAGAAACAAAAAAAATTACACTTGTTTTTGTTAGGTCTGAGATCACAGAATAAAAAAAAAAAGCATTTAATACATACTTGAACAATCATTTATTTAATTTTACTTTAATTGCTATACAGTCAATGCTTAAATTTTACAATCCTTAGTCACAAAGGACTTTAAGGTCATGCTGCAGGCAAGACTCGTTCCAAAACAAAAGTGGCAAAATACATACAGCATTTTGTACTCATCCCCTATGCATTATTTGAATCTCTTCCTGGAAACCTTTGCCAAGTCTCAGTCATTCTGAGCTGGACATTTGCACTGGGTGGTAAAGTGAGCCAGGTGCTGTGTTAGCAGCATCCTACTCCTGTACGTCCATGCTGCTGAGCACCCAAACCCTACAGCAGCTGATACTCCCTACTCATCTCCAAAAACCTTGAACTAGTTTTAACAATGTTTTAAGTTTTATTTTGGAGACAGAGCTTTTACCTTTTAGGAGGTTCTGTTCATAAGAACTAAAGATCTGTCCTGATAAGGACATTGCTCAGGACTTCTCTCAATAATCTGTACAGTTTTGGTGAGCCATGCTCACTGATATAACTATAATTACAGAAGATTTATAAAAGGAAATAATTTATTTGTAGATTTTTTTAAATTATTCTTTATTTTCTAGATTTTCTCCAAAGCACATTATGTCAAAATAACTGTCCTGCCACTATTGGCCTGAGTGTTTCTGTATGAGTACATTTCTGCACCTTGACTGAATGCTTGTAAATTTTCAAACAGAAAAGCACATTTTTATTGAAAATAATTTTTTTTTTGAAACTGAAAATATATTTAAGGACTTTCAGTGACTTTCTGCTTATAAAAGGTCTGATGACTCTGTCAATAACAAAGCACTTAAACTACATACTCTATCAAGCAGTTTGTTGGTTTTTTTCCCCAAAAAATTCAAGATATTTAGGGCTGTAGAGATGAAATGCTTGGTTTTGTGGGTGTCTGGCTATATATTAACATTGTAGATTGAAAATATGTTCTTTTTTTCCTTATATGACAAAACTTTAAAATTCACTTAAAATATCACCAGTTGAATTCATCAGAATAATGTTCTTCCTGGCATGGAAGAAAAACAGAAAAGGTCCTCATCACTGGGTAGCTGAGAATATTCAAGGTGTCTGGGAACACTTGACAGAAACAAGAGAAGTAAACCTTCGGGATGGAAAATATTTTTCCTTCATTGTATAGCCAGTACTTTTATTTTGTACTCCATGATGGTCTTACATTATCACGCACTTTTAAGCCTTCCCTCATCAGGATCACAGGGGGGAAATTGCAATGTATTCAGACTATAGCAGCATTTGCCTCAAAAATCACTTTGCCTCTGGCAGGGACCAAATTACAGGAGACCATTAAGTATTAAAAGTCTTGTACTCATCCAATGTTTAGCTTTTCTGAGTATGTACCTTCATGGCAGCAGCACTAAATCTGTCAGGACGCTCACCAAGGTTTTCTGCCAGTTCCTCAACAAAACACTCTGCTCATAGCAACACATTACCAGCAAGGACACTGTGAGCTAAATGAAGATATGGGCATTTCAGTCTCCAAAATTTGGCTTAGTTATGCCCCAGGAACCTGCAAGGATCTTACATGAGTCTTTAAAGAGAAACACTTGTTGTCTTCTTATTGCAAAGCTCCCACACCTTCTCAGTGATTTCTCATGGGCATTTCCTCACAGCACTGACTCCTTCTTCTTCACAGCACAACCAACAAACTCCAACATCTCTTCTCACCCAGCTACCCCACTCTTTTGTAGCACTCGTTTCTTGTTGGACACAGCTGTGGCCTCTTAAGGGCAGGCCTGTTCCTAATCTTTGGTGATTGGTACAGCTGCAACTCCTCAGGGGTGATAATTACTACCTTTTGCACTGTCTTTATTTTTTTACATTCTATCCCTCCACAAACACTGACTTGACTGAGTCTCCTCTGACTATGTCAACTCATACCACTGTCACAGACATCAGCCATGTTTTCAGAACCCTTATTTTGCTGTTTCCTTCCAGTGGTAGATGTTTATAAAGCACGACTGGCAAAGAAAAGAAAGAAAAGGAACTGGAGAACTCTGGACTGGAGTTTGGAACCCAGTGTCCTGCTCCTGACCTCCGGACAAGTTTCAAGCCTGATGCACACACCATGTTGTAAGGAAAGAAATAGATATATGGGAAAGGCTAAATTTTGGAGGAAGGGAAAAGACACTTATGGAGACAGAGTACCTTTTCACCAGGTTGATGGCAGATAATAACACTTTTTGCCAAGAAAACCAAGCACTTGTATATACAATTATTTAGATGTGTTTAATAGGAGCAGTAATGGGGAAGGTTACAACTGCCTGTTAGTACTGCTTAGACATTAGACAGTCTTGTTCTTGTGCTTGTCAGACAAGCACTGTGTAGCTGTGTGCCCTATCATTATTAGCCTAAACTAAAACAGCAGTTTTCTGTCATATCAAAGTGGGGTTCCAGGTATCAAAGGCTATAAAACGATACCCCAAATTCTTAGTTCTGTGTGTTTTTATTGCTAATTTGTCTACATCTAGGATTTTTTTCCAAATTAAGACACGAGTTACAGTAAGGTTTGACTTTTCACAGGAGAAAAATCATTAACAAGGCAGTAAATGGTGAATAACCCAGTGGCTGATTTCAATGTAGCCCATGGACATATGACATTAGTAAAGATCATAATCTTTAGAAAGAATGGTCTGGTTTAATATCTAACCTAGTAAGGGCATCTGCCCACACTAAGCTAATGGCAAGAATATGGCTATAGAGAAGAGTGACTCACTTTGCATTCAGTAGGAATGGACCCCATCAGCACAAGATTAAAGGAAGTTGAGTGCCTCACCCTCCCAAGCCCCTTTGAATATCCCAGCCACTGCTTTATTCTGCCAGATGGGTTGATGACAAGTAGCAATCAGAAACTCTCTGGCTTAGTGCTATTAAAATCATTACTGGAGAAATTTGGAAAAAAACCCATTCTTTTCTTCATCAGCATTCTTTCATTGCATTAAAATATTCTGTCTTTTATGAGCTGAGTCATAACAAGCTGAGACATATTTACTACTTAGACAATTTTTAAACATTATAGAGTAGTTGCTCAGAATATTACTACCATGAGCAAGACAATTGACATTTTCAACTTTAATATGAATAAACTCCAACATTAGTACTGCAACAATGCAAATGACTGCAGTACCTCTTCCATTAATAGTGCTCAACCAAGAAATAACTTTAAATTATGGTACCTGGCATGTGTGTATCTTGTATTTATGACTTCTCAGCAAATGCAGCTCAGAGTGGAGAGGCACATTTTACTACTATAAGAGTGAAATGTCCTTAGTCGTAGGGTTTATTTGTTTGTTTAAAATAGATGAGATACTACATCCCTCCTACTGAACTTCACCACAAGAGCTGTTAGAAGCCCATCTGAATTCTGTTTTCCTGTCCTATATAAGGATCCTTCTGGATTAGATTTATTGTTGCTTTCCCTCAATTGCTCCAACACACAGCAGTCTCCTTTCTGATGATGAGGGCTAAAAATAGTTCCCTCCTGAGCCCAGCTCAGTAACTGCAATATCAAACACACAGAGAAGGCAGATGTGCTAGCTGGTAGCTGAATGCTCTCTTTCACCACTTCCAGCCAAGAAATAAGGCCTCAGTGCTGGGATCAGAATAAGAACTTAAATCTGAAAAACTGGTGCTCGATGTGCATGGTAAGTTGCTTTTGAACAGTGGGAACAAAGTCAATTACAAACAAACAGGCAACTCTAGCACAAGTAATTAACTTTGGTGCAGGGACAAGCGAACCCTTCAAAATAAATAGACTAAAGGGTATGTCAGCTCATTGACTAATCAGTCCAAGTAACAATATTAGCAAAACAGAGTTATTTAAAATCTGCAGGCATCTTTTCTATATTTGAAATGTATATTTTGAAATATATTTTTTATTTCTTTATTCATTATTGCCTGCCATAGTGAGAGGAAAGAGACAGCACTCTCTTAATCTGTGAGTAATCCAGTTGCAAATTGGAACTGGGTTACCTGGTAAGGGGGTTTGCAAGATATATGTGGAGCCAACTGTATATGTGTTTTCTTCTCTCTATTTCTTCTACTGATCAATAAAAGCTCTTTAAAGTGAACAAGTTCTTCCCAAAAATGCAAACTAAATAATATTATTTCTATGTTTTACAAATGCTGCAAATACTTTGCAGTTAAGCTCTGTGCCAGGATTCTACTTCACTGGATCCCTACTTGTATAACACAATTAGATACGGACAGAGCACCCCAAATGAAAGCACAGCCAAGCAACCTCCCACATGCAGACATGTTAGAGTTCTTTGGACTAAATATTCAGAGGTTAATGCAACTCCAATGACTGTACTTTGGACATCTTATTCAGATTTTGCTCACATCAATGTTTTTTGCCTAAGACCCAGCTTCAGCATCCAGCAAATGCAAACATCAAGACTGCATTTGTGTTTGATCATACTTGATAACAGGTGTACGTAACTGATGTTTATGTCATCTACATGACACATACTATCATTCAGTGGTCCTGTGCAGAAGGATGGGACACTCTGTCCAACAAATCCAACATGCAGAATGATTACACTTGGCAGTATGAAGAATAACTGAATTTAATTCAACTCATTATTTTAGAAATCCTTAAGTGGGGATGTGGGAACCCAGGAAATTCCTCTAGATGCCCTGCAGAGCGCGAGACCCTGCCCAGGGGGCTCAGAGACCTTGGCACAAAGCCCAAGACCCCAGTGTCTTTGATTTACCTCTTGGAAAAAACAATTACCAACCTTATATGAAGAATTACAAGCTGCAAAAGTTTAAGTAGAATGATAGTGAATTTATCACGGGATGAAAAATAGATTTTTTGGGGTTTTTAGAATGGGGATTCAGGGGGCAAGATGGAGGGATCTGGGTGTGTCCAGCCTTTCTCATTCTTCTTCCTAGCCTCCATCTCCTGCTGTGATGTTGGCACTTTTAGATTGGTTTAGAGTCTAACATAGATAATAGATATTGGAAAGTAATTGTAAACATTGTATACATAGTTTTAGTATAAAAAGATAACACCGCCCCAGGGGCAGGCACTGTGCCTCTGACTGTCTTACTGAGCGAACCTCGGCAGTTCAGGAGAAAAAATTTGATAGGTAAGATGCAATAAACAACCTTGAGACTGAGAATGAAGAGTGACTGACTCCTTCTTTGAGCGCCAGGCTGGGAAAAGAGACGTTTTAACATTTTTTGGGGTCACTCTGACAGCAAAGGAAGGCAGACTACACAGAATCAAAATTCTACATGGAGGTTCAACAGAGACAAGGATGACACTGAATGCCCTAAATGTGTCTATATGAATAAATTAAATTTTACTTGTGGCCTTAACCTTCTGTGGTAGTAAACTGTTAAAGTATTCCCCAGCAGGGATTTGGCACATTCTAGCTACTATAACCCCTCAAATTCTCTGATTTTATTCAGCTGATGTAACTAGCCAGTGAAAATTGTTAATAAACCATTCATCTGCCTTCTGGAAGGGAAGCATGTTTACTAGAGCTTTTCCCTGGAACCTAGAACATTCCCAGACATGTTCAATTCACTTCCATAGCCACAGAGTTTGTAATCATTACTTCATTTTACATTAATCTTTTCTATATCTTGAATTAAGATACAAAGATAGTTGGGAGTACAATAGGATTCAGGAGTTAGAGAAGTTTGCTGCCTCAAAAAAAGCAGATGTGTCTGAGGCTGATGACATGTCAAGCTGTTGTGGGAGAGAAGTTAATAGGTTGCTGGGTAACAAAGGGTTGGGGGTACGAGAACTGGTTTTGAATACATATCCCCAAGATAAATTTCATCATCACACCTTAGGCAAAAAAAATTTCTTCTGGGGCTACTTGCTGTTTACCTTTTGGCTGTTTTCCCCCTGGTTTCCTCTTTCCCTGGGAACATAGCCAGGAACATGCTGCTAAAAAGATAGGCTAGCCCTGCTATCCCTGGTCCAGACCTGACAACTTGGACCTTTCTTCTCTGCCCTGCTCCAGTGATTATGCTTAGGCTTTGCTACAAAATATGCCTTGTACTCATAGCAACCTGAGGATCCATGTCATCCCTTTCCTCTCATCACCTCTCATCCCTCCACATTACCACTATCATTACATAAATCACATGCATATCCACACAGAAGAACACATCACTTCTTCCTAATTAGAATTGCTTGAATAAAACTTGAGAAAAAAGTCAGTAAAATGAAGTGAGTGTAGTAGTTTGCAGCTTATGTGTGTGCTTGATACTTAATCAAATTGTCATTGATTGTGTGTAAGATTTCTGCTAATACTCCAAAAGCTGGAAAAGTGAGACTGATCTTTAACCTGAACTAGTACAGAAATACCCTTAAGATGCTTGTTCTTAAGATGGAAGGGTCATCTTTTGGCCTTCCATAGATAGCTGCTTTTACACTGAAGGACAGAGAGAATTCAAACACCAAATATTGCTGTAATTATCGTAGAAGGAAATGGCATCCCTGAGGTATTGTCAAAGGAGGGCAGACAGCAGGATCTTCAGAAAGATGCTGATAACAGTGTCACAACTCACACAAAGGATGACCTCCTGAGGATGAAAATAACTATCTATTCAGCAGTGCCCATCTGAAATACAGTTATGCAACTTGGCATTGAGTGGCTCAAATCTAAACTGCCAGATGATCCAGGAATGGTTGGACATGGTGTTAATAAGCCCAGAGCCATGAGCCAAGGACTCTGGCTGTGGACAGCCACTCTGTTCTGTGCCACTGGAGATCTGCTCCCACCTGCTCTTCATCACTCTGACCCTAAACTCATTATCTGTTCTGACAAGGCTGTGCCTATGGGTGTTGCCTACTCTGTTTCAGTCAAAATGAGACAATGAGGCAGCTTATCTTAAACCACATAAACACTACTGCTTAATCTTTTTTAACCCAGCTCATCTGAAGTGCAACAAGTCACAGTAGGTTTATTTTGAAATGTCTGATAGAAAACTGAGCTGACTGAACTATACACCGTCCTGCTCTCCTGTTGTTCCTCTGGTGGCCTTTGCCAAGGAGGCAATCAAAACTTCCCAGATGCTGTGACACCAGAAGTCCCTCCAAGGAGAAATATTAGATGTGTGTGCCCACAGCCCTTAGGATACTTACTGGTAAAATTTCTTCCAAGGGTGGCTCTAACCTTTAGACTAGATTAAGCCAACTGTGTTATTACGAAAAAAAGAAAAGAGGAACAACACAAAATTCTCAGAAATTCCCAGTCTCTACCTTCATTCTTCTTAGGAAAAAAATCTGTCTAGTGATATTACTACTCAGAATACAACCACTGTAAAATGTCCTCATCTGTTTCTGAGAAAATGTCAATTTCCTCTACATCTATTACTTCTAATATACAGATCATAAGGCTTTTTTGTATCACAGTAAGTTTATCTGAGCTATCTGCAACACAGAAAAAAAAAATGTAAATAATTTTCTAATGTTGCTGTTTTATGAAGTTATTCAGAGGACAGAAAAAAAAAATAAACACTGCCTTGTAGACAAAGAGAGGATGGGAAGCAATTTATCCTCCTATTATGTAACCAGTTGCTATTCTTAAGTGCAAAAATAAAATAGAAGTAAATTGAAATAAATCAAATAAATTACATTTCACAATTTCAAGCTCTACATTATGTCTTGGCTGTAATAATATACATTATCATTAATGGCTTTCACTTTACAGTGCTGCAAGTCAGCTTTGTTATTGTCATCTTCATTCCTTGACCTTTACTATTGGCATTGCGCACATGAAAGTATTAGTTGGCTGTCACACTTCAAGAAACCATGTAATAAGGTCAACTATGCATCACTCTAAATCATCTAAGGCTATTTTACCATATTTGCTTTGAGACAAATGTGTAAGATCACTGCAATTATCTACAGTGATAGTTAGACTTCATGCTATATACCATTCAGATTTTAATTATATTAGAAAATACTAGTGCCAGGGGACTAGTGTAACATTTTATCTCCATGAATCCAATATCCATTTAACTGAGATGCAACAATGGACAACTTCAATTTCTGAACTGAATACTTATATTCTGAAGACATGTATAAGTGAAAAAGATTGTTATCTACCCTCCAACTAAAAGTGCTTATCTGCTTTTTGGTTTTGATACTCATTAGGATTTGCAGGGTTTGGGCGAGTAATGAAGGTTAGGTTTCATATAAGAGTTCAGAATTGAGAAAATAGTTTTATTGCTGAACATTTAAATTCCCATAGAGATTTGTTGTATACTGCAGTATATAAAAGAAATCTGCATTAAAAGTATGCTTTTCCTTATATTAAGGAAGATGGCAGGAGAAAAAATTCTCTGTTCAGAAGCCACTGTCATAAAATAATATAAATGAAATTACATTACCAAGGGTAATAATTTTGACAACCTAAGAAGGCAACCACATTTTCTCCTTATAATATATAAAAGATCCCAAGCACTTGAGCCTCAGTTTTTTGAGCTCTGGTTGTTATTTCTTATACTGAGGATGGAGGATGCTTTTATTCTGTGTTTGAAAAGGAAGAAGGCACATTTGCAGTGGTAGTGGTGAGTGGAAAGGCCTTCCTAGGGAGCATCAGCAACTGGCTGGAGATTTACATAACCAGAAAAGGTCCAATGCCATACAGATAGTTGGTACCTCTGCTTTGCAAACCAGAATGCACAGAATCTCCATCAAATCAGAATGCACAGTGCCTTCAGCACTTGTTGCTAGTCCTAAATAAAACAGCCTGGCCATTGGATCACTACTTATCATCAACAACACAGGCAAAGGGCAAAAACCACTTGGTTGAAAGAACAGCTTATGCAAAAAGGGATTTAAAACATATTGCATGGGGTTTTTTCCCCTTTTCTGATCTTGAAGTTCTGAGGTCAAATATTGATTCACTAGTCAATTGCCTAGTTGAGGATTGTCTAGTTATTTATGTTTTTCAGCAGCTAGAGCTATAAACTACCAGAAATGGTATTCTGAGATTACCTATGTATGCACACATCACAGGGTCAGAAAAACCACAAAATTCCTTTCTTGTTCAGCTATAATATAAAAGGAAATTCAAGCGGCTTATGTAGCTCTTACATCCCCATTAATAGAAAAAAAATATCAAAAGAAAGTATTTTCAGGAAGGGACAATAAAACTAGATCCTAATTTACTAAGAGAGATTTTAAAAACTTAGTCTTACCCAGAAACAGTGTAACAGAGACATAATGTCAGATTGAATATATGGGTGTAATATTTGCTATTTAGTGTTTAAAAGATAAAATTAACAACTGTTAATAGAATTAATATCAGTATAAGAAAGAGGAAGATCAACCCATGGTGTGTGAGCATTTTAGAAATGGAATCACTGGCACTTTTATGCCACTCCCAGTAGCAGATCAGTGTATTGAGCCCTTAGGAGCATTCTCAGAAAACATGATATGTTCTGCCATGGAGAGCAGTCAGTTCAATGCAGGGAAAAGCAACTGCTTTTCTACTTCTGATTTTTATGCCTGTTAACTTTCTTTCCAGTCCTGCTGTGGAAAGAACTCTTGGTAATAAAAGGCAATCAATAGAAAACATAAATTCCTATAAAGTTACTTATAGGCTTTGTAGAAGAGAAAAGGCAATTATTTTCTTCCCTGGAAATAATTAATCAAGCTTTCTGTAGCAAAAAGTGTTGAAAGCACATAAGCACACATTTTTACAGAAAATGTAAGTTCTCTCTGCAGAAATGGGAATTATTACACATTTGTTAATGTTTATACTGTTGTCATTATTTAGTTTTGCTTTCATAATGATGCCTTATTTTAGAATGGGAAATTACCTCTATTTTCTGTTTCTTGCATTACTTGTGCATAGCAGCTGATCTGCTATTTGAGAAAAAAGTGGTTTTACAAGTGTACTAACATTTCTATCCCCTTCCCATTGACCCAGTGTTTTCATTTTTTTAACTCAGTTCACCTAAGGCTTGTTGCAGAGAGCTTAGAAACTTTGATTTTTCCAACAATTGTCCTTCTCACCCATATGTATATTGCCTATGACCCAGTGAATTAAGAAACCAGCAGGTAATAGGACACATCCTTCATGAGGATCCTGAGCAATTCCTGAGCACCTCCCCTTCCTAAGTCACATGGAATGATATAGACATGATACAGGGCTGGTATGGATTTGCTAGGCAGCTGCAAACACCTGTGCTGGGTCTCTTACTTGCATGCCCCATCTGTACAGGGAAAGCTGTGGAACTCCTGATGAGCTGTTATCCTTCAACCCATGAAAAACAGTGTAGTCAGGCAACTGCATAGTATTAACATTATTTATTCATGTCTAGATCTCCCAGCTAAAAGCCAGGCTCCAATCTGCCAATTGTTATATACACATCATGGTAAAATAACATCTGTAGTGAGGAATCTACAAACAAGGCATACCAAAAATAGCAAGGAAAGAAGAGGCACAAGCAGGAGTAACTTGCTTTTGTCTAAAGAGCAAAGCCAAGATAGAGAAGTAGGTCATTACTGTGGTTAATCAGTAGTCATCTAAAATACAGCTCACTGACACTAAAACTTTTGTTTTGGTTTTTTTTTATGCCAAAATTCATTTAATAAAAATACTTAGAAATTAGACTTATTTGCAGTGTGCTTAGTCATGGCATTATACTTATCAAAAGACCATGACTATATAAGGCCCACGTGTCAAAATTTATATTATTTAGTTATAAACATAAACATATATCTTCACATAGTCAAAACTCTTTATTAGAGTAACTTTTTATCAGAAGGCATACCATTCTGTCTACATACTTCTGCTGCCAAATAATCTGAATGGGTATTTTGCACAGTTAATACTGTATGAATTTGATGTGCATAGATTAATGAAACTTCATATTACTTTACACTAAGACATCTAACCTAGCTCGTGCTTTATTTCTCTGGGGAGTACAATCAAATTTTGCATATGGCAGCCCAATTCATGTCTGCTGGACATACTGAATCAGTATTCAAGGGATAGTATTTCATGTGTTTCATCTAGCACAATTCAGCTGGAGTAAATACAATATACAACTTTGAGCTGACAACATTGGTCTCAGTCCAGCAGAAGATATGTGCAGTCTTCCAGATCATTTAAATACCAACAGGCTGGATTTTCTCATCACACAGCATGTCTGTGTCCTGAGGGAAATTTCTCTCACAGTCCAGTTTCATGATCTGTTTAAGACAACAAGATACAGTGCTGTGACTGAAAAGGGCCATCCCACCCTTTTCTTGCCACCAGCCTGCTCAGTTTCATTACACCATTCCCTTGGGCTGCAGGAAGCATTTGTGCAACTCCACTCAAAACTAGTCAGGAATTGGTGTCAGCTCAAAAAAACCCCCAGCACAATAAAAATTAGTTGGATTCCAGGGACCAAAATGAGAAATTGCAAGAGATTGATACCTTTTCCTGGTCTTAAAAATAGAGAACCAGACATGGTTGTGGGATAAGGGGTTTTTACCTGGGTATTTTAATAAGGATCCTTATGGTGCCCCGTTTTGCCAAGATGGGATGAGCCACAATGCACACGTGTGATAGATCACGTATACCATTTACAGACCTTGAAATTAGCATATCTAACAAGGATGCCCCAATGGGAGGCCTGGATGAATGGTGTGATATTCCCCTTCTGTGGAATTCCCCCCTGGCTGGGCCAGATCTCTAGTTTACAGGATATGTTTCACAGAGGACCTTGGTTCCGCAAGATAGGGTGGGATTTTCCAGCCTCCTCCTATGATGCCTTTAGGGGGTTTGGTCTCCTGGCCTGGCAAAATACTAGGGCTATGCTAAGTTATCAGACTTAAGGAATTACAAGTATGCATGCTAAGAATACTGAGGATACATAAAAGGTGTATAAAAGAAAAGGCAAAATTCATCTTGGCATCAAGATGAGGAATAGGTGGAACTGTCCCCTTTGTTGGATGATCATCCATAGCTTAAAAATATTTACAGTCTTGGCTTATTTACAAATTTTCCTCAAAATGTGTTTATTTTTAATAAGATATTTTTTATTTTGCCTACTGATATAGTATCTCAGGTTATCTGTTCCTCAAAGCACTCTTCCCGTCCCATCTCATAAATCCATTCATAAGTCTGTCCACAAGTTATTGGCCAAAATAAGTCCATGGCACATGCCTTATTACAAGATGTTTGTCTATCAGACACATGGGAAGCCCAACCATATGACTTCTCAACTTCATGACTGGAATTTTTCAGAACGTCTTATATTAAAAGTCTCAAGTTACATGGCAGTCAAAAGTACCCTCTCATTTTTGGACGTCCAAGATTTTGTATTCATTCTATGTACCCCCATCTACACATCCAAATCAAGGGATATTTCACTGTTTCTCAGCTTATCAAGAGAGGATGTAGAACTTACTAGCACTACAGCCACCAAGTTGATTAGAGCTAAAAATGTTTTCTTTGTGTAATAAAAGTTCCTGTAGAGTACCTTGGAAGTAACTCTACCCAGCAGCACTACTAGGTGTCTTGTGTCCTGACACTGCCATTTCTTCTCCTGCCAGCTATGAGATTTTCATCCTTTCAGAGCTCCCAGTTATGACTTCCAGGCCTGCCCAAACTGCCCAATCTTCTTTGCAGCCTCTCCTGGCTACTGGCTACTGGCAATGATTCTTCATACACTTGAATTGACTTCTCTCAAAGTTATAGACTCCAGAGCACTTTTTTTTTTTTTTAACAGGAAACCCCAGAGGAAATCATATCTCTTTAAGAATTGAAGAGGATGAAGTCCCATGCTTTTTATGATGACTGCACTAAAGCTTGGAATAGCAATTTATAATTCATTGCAAAAATGTGTTGTCCTCTCATGGTGATTCGACATTGGCTGTCTGTGAGGTGCCACCAAGCCACGCTCTCAGTTCCCCTCCTCAGCAGGACAGGGAGACAAAATAAGATGAAAAACTCATGGGCTGAGAAATGTGGAAACGTTTTTCTTTTTTTTTTTTTCTTGTTTCTAATGGTCAGTATCACAAGAAGTGTTGATATAATTATTGAGCAGACACTTCTTTGTAAAGCACCACAAGCTTAAAACTGCTTCAGTAGTAAGACTTCAAGATCAAAGTTAAAAACACTTCATTTAGTTGTGATGACAATTCTGTTAATTGAGCAATTTCAAAGGTATGTAACTTTTGCTATTGCAATTGCTTCTTTGTAATTAGGGACTTTTCAAAGAGCTTGGTTTCTCTCTGCAGATCCTTTCAACTGACCACTCTGTCGGCCCCATAACAAGATGAGTAGGAGGCTGGTCTCCTGAGAGAAGAGTCATGCCTTGTTGGTTAATCCAGGCTTCTGCTACCATAAACCAGTCAGTTCTGCACAACAGAAAGCCCTGAATTTTCTCAGCTGCTGTCTTTTACAGTAAATCAGCTGCAAGCAGATCAGCTTTTAGAGAAAAATATATATTTATGCATTTTCTAATACTTATGATACATATAAATTATTAATACTCTGGAAATATGTTGGTTTTGTAACAGATGTCCCATGTCAAAACATTGATAGCTTTTAAATGGTCTTCCAGACTGCAATTACAATAAACAGCACTATATTTTCACTTCCATTAGAGATATTAAAAAAATATTAAATTTTAAAAAGAACAGCAAGAGTTCCTTTGTATTAAACTAATTCTCTATGTAGCTTGAACTTGTGATTATCTCTGTTACATAAATGATGTCATATTCCTATATTCCTCAATTTGGACAAAATTCCCATTATCTTCAATGAAGAATTCAAGATTCGGGTGTTAAGAGGAGATAATAGATGAACAGTGCCTTCAACATGTCATCTGAATATCTTGTATTTGCCAATTGAGTCTCCAATGACGACATATCATTTAAAATATCAATTTGTTTTTCAGACCTTTATTGCATTTACAGAGAAGGAAATAAACTTTGGAGGAGAAACATACAATAATTCTTCTCTTTTTGAAAAAAAAAAAAGCAAAAAACAACTTAGTAAAGAAATAGTCTGAGTTATGCAACACCATCTTGAAAGAAGTCTATTTTATCACTGCTTGAAATAAATGGTCACTCAAAAGGGCATAGTCTGGAATGTTTTCTTGCAATTCTAGTTCAAGCTAGTAGGATAATGCTTGGCAGAGCTCAGCTGTCTTCATAATAAAATGCCTCTGCACAAATATTGCTCATTACAAATTAAAAACAGTGGTGCTAAAACTACAAATATAAAGAAAAAAAACAAAGAAACATCCATCTCTCTTTGAACAAAAACTGACAAAAGAAAGATTATTTTTAAAGTTTATATAAAATTTAATTTTAGGTTAGTGTTGTTACTTATTACAAATGAATATGCAAAAATTAAATTACATGAGTTAATCTAGTGGAAGAAAATGCATCACAGTTGTAAACAGGAATAATAAAAGCAAATGCCATACTGCAATCTTCAAAAAATTAAAAATGTTAATTATATTATGATTTCACATAAATAAGAAAAATATATATTTAGTTTTCTGTGGAATATATTTAGTTTATATTTAGTTTTCTGTGGAAATATATTTCTATTTGGTTTCCAAAATAATTGCTAAATCCATCTTTACTAAATACCTTTTTTTAATTAAAAAAATCACAGTACAAACAGTTCAGTGTTTCATTGCTTGTTTGTATGTTTATATGGTTCATAAAAATGTGTATTTGAGGTTCCTGTGGTGTTTTTTCTTGCTGAAGACAAAACATTCTTCAAAATATATTGCTACTTAGATTTCAAAAATTCCAAAAGACTCAATTTTTCATGTTTTATCTGAATCTGTGAAATTTGGCTCAGTATTTGTTGCTCATAAGGATTTATAAAAATTATAGGGGTGAGAAATTTTCTTATAAGTGCATCACATCTTAGCACAAATTATGAATTGTTTTAGTAATTTCCCCCTGTCTCTTAATGTCTCCCTTTAAAAGCATACAATAATGAATTAAGAAGCAAAGTAGTAAAAACAACTCTTTTACCTCACATTTCTCATATCCCATCCTGAGACCAAAACCTCATTTCCTTCAGTGTTATCTGTGCGGTCCAAACCAGGGGAAACATTTCAGAGCTCTGCTGCAAACACAGAGAATTCCTACAGCAGTATCCTTTGCTGCCTACAAGACCTCAGCCAGAGCCCACTGAAGCCCACTGTAAGCTTTCTACTAATTTTGAAGGCCAGCAGACCAATATTCCCGTCTCCTTTCATCCTGTATCTCCCAAGCTGTTCTCTTCTGTCACAGGCAGGTTTTATGAAAAATCCTTTCTTTAGGATTTTTTCTTCCTGAGAAGCTGAGAGGCCTCAGGAAAAAAATGTAAATATTGATTATCTGCTGCTGTGGAATGCAACAGGTGGATGTGTGATTGGCCCATGTTAGATGTTTCTAATTAATGGCCAATCACAGCCCAGCTGGCTCGAACAGAGAGTCTGAGACAGACCCTTTGTTATCATTCTTTGCTATTCTATTCTTAGCTAGCCTTCTGAGGAAATCCTTTCTTCTATTCTTTTAGTATAGCTTAAATGTAATATATACAATAAAATAATAAATCAAGCCTTCTGAAACATGGAGCCAGATCCTCATCTCTTCCCTCATCCTGAGACCCCTGTGAACACTGTCACACTCTTCCCATACCATTCTGGAAATACTATCAATTCACTGACCACTGACCATCTGAATCCTCTTTCCCCATCAGTGAAACTTCCGGGCTGCTCTAAAGGATGAATATACTTTCTTTGTGTTGCCCAAATTCACAGTTTCACAGTGAGACCCTTGGTTTGTGTGAGTTTCTGCACTATGCATTCCTTCTCCTGCTTCGAGTCTGGCAGCAGAGCCAGTGTCTCCAGCTCAGCTGTCATGTGCTTACAACAGAAACCATCAATTTAATAACTGAAAACTTACTGACAGTGATCCACTTTGCCCAGCCTTACTTAGGATCAGCCTCACTCACACAAGAACCATAAAGAGGAGCAAAACCAAAGCAGGGAGATGGGAATCCAAGTTTCCACAGCCAGCAAACCACCTTATCTCAGGAAAGTCTACTGCAAGGCTGTAGGCAATTACTAGAAAAATGAGCAGTTCACCTGCTGACAAGGATAGCCTGGACATTTAATGGGAGGGAAAGCTTCTAGCCCATTTTCCATGCCAGATACAATCAAAACCGCTGAATGATGGAGCAGTTCACTAGCTTATGCAGGAGAGGAAAGATTTGATTTTGATAGGGAATAACAGAGAAAGTCATTTCTGTGACATATGCAGGCATCAGATATAAGACTTTGAATATGACCAGAAACTATGCCTTACTTTCAGGAGTTTTACCAGCCATAGCTTTTTTTTCAAATTGGAAATATTATCCTGGGAAAGTACCTTATTGATTGAATTATTAATATAGTCTCTAAGGAAGCTGGCCAGTCACATCTGCTGTGGCATGCATGAGCCATAAGGGCTCCCTCAGGCACTGAAACCTCTCACTTTGGGAGCATGGTGACAAGGCTTCCACATGTGCCTCCTTTTCTCTCTTGAGCTCTCTCCCAAGGCAGGGGGATCCTGCTGAGTTCCCCACCTTCCCTGCTCTCAGCAGCACCACAGAGCACTCACAGTGTACAGACTCTTGTGTGAATTTTGGCTCTGTGACATCTCAGATATTTCTCACCCGTGGCAATAGTCCAAACCTGGATGTAGCATAATGACACCTTTCCTCACACATGGATTCTGTGATAGGCCTTGGACTTGCACTACATAACCCAAAGCACTTGCACTAATATATATAACCCCCATCTGGGCTTTACTCTTAGGCCTTCTCAGCTTTCAGATATGGGTCTCTTACAGTAAACCACTTGCTTATCTAAAAATTCTACTTTAGAAACTCACAGTCAGGAAAGACACCGTGAGTTCAGCCCTGCCTTGTAAAGCAAGAATTAACCTCTCTTTAGAAGGAATTATTTTTAGAATTTATTCCAGACATGTTTAGTCTGCTTCAAATATGTTTGCACTCTCTCTGTCTTCAAAAAACATGATGTAAATATTTATTACAGATTGGTGATTGTAGGGCTTTTTTCTGATTGCAAGTGTGACATGCTAAATCATATCTTTACATCTTCTCATACTTAGGGAAGGGAATTAGTATAATTTCTTGACATATTTATCTCTTTCAGATGGAACTAGTTAGAAGTGCACTTATAAATCGTAGACATTTTCCATTAACTTAACTTATTACAATAATCATGTATGATATTACTCATATAAATCAGAAAAGAAACCAATGTTGGCAGTTTCCATTTCTAAGAATATTATTTCTTTATTAATTGGTTTCATATAGTCATCGACTCTTTAAGGAAGGTCCATGCATATTTCCAGAATGATTGGTAATGTATAGACCATGTTAATAACAATCAGCAAAAAATATCTTCCTGGACTGGCCTACAGATGTGGAGCAGTACAGGGCCTGATCACACCCCAGCCATCTCACTCTTCAAGCCCTGTTGCTGTTGGAGAAGCTTTACATTGTTTTGCAAATGTGACATATTGAAATAGTGTACATCTACCCTCTTCAAGGTGTACAGATGCATAGGCAAAGAGATTGGCCTGTAGGTGTGCAGTTCTATAAAAAATGGAATCTATGCATTTTGCGTTATTGTAGGGAATCATAACTAAACTGACCAGAAATCTTCCTATGCAACAATTTTCTCTCCCCAGGAGATGCCAGTTCAGGGACATCAAAACATTCCACAGACTTCTTGTACAGTTTCTGCTCACCCACCTTCTTAACAAGTAGCATGGAAGGTTCTCAGAAGGAAAAATTCAGCTAGCAAACCAGAGCCACTTTAAAAGCTGCAAGCCCTCAAAAATCTGTATTCTGATCCCAAGGTTTTTTTATGAGGTCCTCAAAAAATTGTCTTTTATAACGTAATGAAACCAGTCTTCACAGGTTCCTTAGGATTCCATGATTTTGGGAGATAGATGCTTTTCTGCAAAGGCAAGAATGTTGGGAACTTCACAGGTGTTCCACAAAAAACAACAATATTTTATTTTAAGGACAGATAAACTCTATTGGTTTTACCTTGCTTTTATTGCTATTTTCTTTTGTCTTTCAAATGGCATACAGAGTTGCAGTGACTACAAAGAATATTCTGGGTGATCCTCAACAGATCACTTCACTTGCTAGAGACCTATTTTCCCCCACCATCTTTTGTCTGTCTTTTGTATCAAGAGAAATACTGTCTCGAGCTCCGTTTGCATGCCATGACTGGCACAGGGTTTTCTGGGGCTCTGTTAGTGTGAAAAGGAGTTTTCTTCATTTCTTTTCAGAAATTTGCAGTAGTGTTCCCAAGTGAGAATACTTCAGCATTCCCAGCTGACTTTGCAGTAGTTAAACCTTTGAATATGAACACCAGTAGCCTCTGGAACAGCACCAGCACTGTAATATCTGTAACCAATGCACAGCTGAAAAATAAATAGGTTACTTTAGATTTCTTGAAAGGGGTCAGAAAGATAACTCTAGTGGTATAAGCCTTCTGTATGAAATCTTTATGCCAGCTAAAGCCCAGGAAGCCCCAGCAGACACTGCCCCACAAACACTCCCCAGCCCCACCTTGATGGAGCCAGGAAAATTATCTCACATTGGCTCCCTTCGTGTGCTCTGCTGCGCTGCCAACAAGGGCAGCAGTTACTGCAAGATGTTATGGTGGTTTCTGCAGCACAGACACTGGTCTGCTGGAAACAAGCAGTGCACTATTGACACGGAGGGAAATGCCAAATTGCCCCAAATTGCCGTACACAGCCACACCCGGAGCAGGCACGGGCTGGCGCTCAGAGCCTCTCACATACAGCAGTGCTTGCTGCCTGAAATACATTCTGCATCCAGCTCCTCCATGCTCAATAATGGCTCATTATGGATCAAATATTCCTCTTGCTTCATAAGAATTAAATATTGAGAAATCATGGCTTCTGCTGCTGCTACTAAAAAAGGGGGATTTAATGTAAAGTAGAAGTAGTGTTTTTCACAAGCATATGTAATTGCTGGTTAGAGGCAGCTTCTGATTAGTATTCCACTCCTGCTTTAGCTTTTCACCCAAGTTTTTGGGAGTGTCATTAACCTACTATATAATTTGCTTCTTTGTTCATTCAGCTCAATCATTCAGTTTACTGTCTTGTGGAATTTAGTCATTTTAGTATAACATTTTCCTGAGAAATGTAATTAAAAAAAAGACAACTGACAAGGCACGTGAAAATTTAGAAATGCACCATGAGAAAATAAAAGAGAAGCCTTATCCCTATTGTCAACTTATCAATTTTACAGAGTAATCCACTATTCTTACTATGCTTCTAAATGGGATAGGAAGAGATGAGATAAATGAAACAATGAAACAGTGAACAACGGCAAAAATAGACTCTTCCAAAGGCATGAATATAGATGGAGAACAATGTAACTGAGTTGATTCATTTATAATGAGTTTAGTTCTGCCTTTCTGATTCCACTGGAAATTAATACTTAAATTTTGGAAGTACCATAAAATAATGCTTTCTTATCTTTTATTTTTGCACCTGTATGTAAAGGAGAAGGCTCTGGAGGAAAAGACTATGAACTCATGATTCTCTGTTTCCACAGAGAATTTGTAATGTGAGTATGAGCATAATCAGTCCCATGTATTCACAATCATGGAACCATGGAACAGTTGAGGTTGGAAGAGTCCACTGGAGGTCATGTCCAGTGCCCCTGCTCAAGGAAGGTCACCCAGAGCCTAGAGCTGTCCAAGGTCTCATTCAGACTGCTTTCGTACTTCTCCATAGACAGAAACTCCACAACCTCTATGGGTAACTTGTTTAAGTGCTCAGACACTCTCAGAGTAAAGAAGCATTTCCTGAGGATCAGACAGAACCTCTTGTATTTCATTTGTCCCTACTGTTCTGTCACCAGATTCCACTGAAAGGAGCCTGGCTCCATCCTCTTTATCCTCACCCTTTACACAGGAATCTCTCCTGAGCCTTCTCCAGGCTAAGCAATTCCAGCCTTTCCTCACAGAAGAAGATGTTCCAATAACATAATCATCTCCATTATTGTTTGCTGGACTATTTTTATTATTCCCCATATGTATTTAAAATTACTATTCGTTAACAAATATGTGTCATGGATTGCAAACCTTTTTAACGTATTTTTCAAAACCTGATTAATTATTCACAATTTGTCCAAGCACTGTTCTAAACATTCTCCTCAGAGCTATGTACTGCTCAGATGAGGTACAGCTAAGCCCCTGATTGCAGGCTAGTGCAGTTGGAGAAACCCAGACCCTGAAAACAGGGAAAAAAGGCACTGAGATCTCCAGCTTTGTACTATAGATTCACTGTCCTGCTCATGAAGCTAGCAAGGGTGGAATGTGAGATAGCCTCAATTCACTACACCAGAAGGTGTCCCAAGCACAGTTCTGTGCTTTAATAGCAGGTTTAAGAGTAAACTTGATTATTCATCACATCTATCATGTATTTATCAGGTATATTCTTTGGACTGGATTTAGAGCTAGTGGGACATTAAAGGGGAAATTTCTTTCCTGCAGTTATATGCTGCTCATCTGCCTTTCATATATTGTCAGACCAACAGGTGCCATGCCATCAAGCTGTGCAGACACGACAGCCAAAGTCTGCACAGCCAGATCTTGAGACATATCACACGTTAGGAAACCTGTGGGACTACTCATCCCATGGGACTACTTCAAGTACAGGGCAAACTTAGCCTTTGAGCCCAAGCTGCAGTCAAAGTACAATCAATTATGTCCATCCAAAGTATATTAGTCCTGAGAGCCCTGACCCTCCAGCCCCCTCATGAAGCATATTTAAAGTCAATGTTTCTCATTTAATATCTATTCACTAAGGGAGGCGGAAATTCTTTGGCCATCACCACACACAGCAACATCTGATATGACCTGAACTTCAGCTTCACACAGCTGTTCTCATCTCTGCCTTCCCTCATCTCTCTGGTCTCTTTACATCAGGAATGAATTCACCCTTTTTTCCCCATCAGAACCTGCATGAGCAGATTCTCAAATGACATTCTAACATTGTTAGACATAGGAAAATACAAAATCCATCCTGATCATATAGCAGAGGGAATAAACCAGTCAGATTTGCTCTAATGATTTCAAGGAACTATTTACAAACTCACTGAGAGCAAACATCTTTCCATTAAAATCAGTAGGCTCTGGATAAGGCATTGGATATTTAAGATTACTCATGGCACTTTTGTGTTTTTTAAATAGATTGAGAAGCTCTTAAGAACATGTAAGTCTTTAGCTTTGTTGATTCCTAGTTAAATAATCTAACACACTAAGAGATAGCTTGATCCTATTAATGCCATATTATTCTAAATACTGGTGTCCTTTGAGCTGGACCAGGTGTTTCATGCAAAGTGTGTCCTTGACAGAGTGCGCTGTCAACCTTACTTCCAATCTTCCTTTAAATTACAGTGCAAGTCCACAGAGTGAAAGTCTACAAAATAGTAACAAATTTACCCACAAGGTCACATATCCTTCAAATTACAGCCTTCCCATAATAAAGTTGCACCTAAGAATGGGCATTAATGTTTTATGTGCCTGTAAGTAATTTCAGACTGCTGATATGGTGCTGCCTGCCAGTCTTCCTGCTGCAGACACTGATTCAGCACAAAGTCTAACAGATTCAGCACTCAAAGGCATCTGCAGGTATGTGTGGAACAGTGTAGGAGAGAAACACTGTGTTTTTGTTTTGTTGTGTGTGGGTTTTTATATCAAACATATAGATATTCTTTCCCAATTTTAAAGGATTTAATTTATTTTCATTTGGGAAAAATTTTTGGTTAGGGTTGTTGCTTTCTTTTTTTTTTTTTTTTTTGCTTGCTCATCTCTAGAACAATAATTTTTTGAGAAATTTAATACCTCTGTTTACGATGCATTGGCATAGTTCATTCTGCATGACTCAACTTGGTTATGCAACGAATAAGTTTAATTCCAAGTAAAGGGTACTGAGATTCCTCAGCATATATGCTCACTTCTTAAAAATATGGAGGAAAAAACTTTACAATTTTAGTTTCATTTATAAGATACTTTTTATATTATCCCTAAATTTTTTATCCATTTCAATAAGTATTTCATTTGTGCAACGTCTGATTTGTTCTAAACTATCACAGAGAATGTTGGAAATATAGATGTAACTATTTCTAAAATTGAGTATTATAAGAAAACAATTTTAGAACAAATAAAATAAAACATTTCCTTAAATCAATATGAGTATATTTGATTATTTAGTCATTTAAAAAATCCCAATACTTTAAGAAGAGTTTCTGGTGATCAATACTGATGAAAAAACATATGTTTTTTATGCCGTCTTCAATAAACATCAATTATATTCTTTACTGCAAACCCAAAGAGGACAAAACACATCATCCAGTTTATTTTAGGGATGGTAGCAAACATTGGCTCAACAGCTCCATTCTCTTATTGGACATGAGCAAACCACCTCTCTGAAGTCACAACATGCTGAGAATATTAGACCACCCCATCATGGGATGAATAAATTAAACATGAATGAGTGATAACCACAAAGAGGTAGAATCTTTCAGAACATTAAGACATATCCTTCAGAATCCATACCTGAGGGAAAGCAGAAGAAAGAGAAGAAAACTGTGGACAATAAAAAACTACTAAATTAGGAAGAAATCATAAAAAAGTGTCACAGGGGTTAAAAATATATATAATATCCATGTATAACAAAGACATGGCCACTTGGTTTGTTAGGATTTTTTTTATCTGGCTTATTGGTCCTTTGGCTTGTCTGACAGCATCCTGTTATGTCCTTCTTGCCTCATTTGCTCATAAATAGGGAGGTAGTAATTAGTTTAATATTTTGGATATGTTACTCACTGCTGTCACTATAAGTCACAAGTTGCCATTGAGATTGTATTGTATTGGGTTATGGGATTCTTCCAGAATCCCTGAATCCCTGCAGATTCTGGAGGTAGACCTGGGCAACTTGAAGTGACCCTACTTCAGCAGGGCCTTGGACCAGGTTTCCTGTCAACCTCAAACATTTTGGGACATAATGTTAGCACAAAATTTTGCTTGGTAATACCAAAACTCTCTCACATTACAAGTAACAGAAATTAGGCCTTCCCATATGCTACAAAATGTACAGTTGCAGGTTTCAGACTTCAGATGATTTTACTAATTATTTGCTCTATTAATGTCAGAATATATAAACAATCTCATAATATTTCCTGTCATCATCTTTAAGTTAAAATAATGCTCAAGAAGATGCACCTGTGACAGTTCAAGGAAATCAAGTTCAAGGAAACCTTCTTTCCACATAAGGGTACATTGGAAACAGCCATATGAGTTCCCTAAGCAAGAAGGATCATTTATTCTCAGCACTTGTTTGACTCAGATTCTGAAAAGCACAGCTTCTCCTGGGAGCATGGAAGAAATCATGGTATAAATCCTACTTCTGCCAAGGACAAGATTTGAGGCTAAAAAACATGACAGTCAGGAAATATTCATTTTTTCTGAGACACATCTGAAACACGTCTTACTTGTCAAGTGTAGTTATGATAAGATTCTGGTCACACAGGAGTTCTTTCTCTGAAAAAAACCCCTACCAATTCATATTAGAGTTGAAAACCTCTGCAGTGGCATTACCTTGATTATTTCTCTTACAGCCCAGAAGTAAAAGTAATTAAGGTCTTTTACTGACACAGTGAACCATATCTGCCTTGCAGGTCACAGTTTGAATTTCTCAGTCTGAATGTAAACAAACACCAACATGAATCCAAAATTTTCTTACCTTGTACTTCACAGTAAGATCTGAGCAATGCATTGCAGGACAGTGTTCTCCTTTTCATTAATAAATATGTTCTTCTGCCATTAAAATCAATATGAGCTGGAATTAATTTCAGTTGGGCAGCACATTTCTTGGTGATAATCTTTGCTGTGGTGGATATTTAATGATCCCTCTGCATATTTCACTCCTTCCATCTTCAACTGATTATTCTGTCTAGCTTGGTAAAAATCTCAGTACAAGCTGTATTTCTGGGCACCAGAGTTAACTTTGAATACTAAGATTTCTCTCTCTGTTTTTAAGAATTAAACCTTCTGTTGTATTGGGTTTTTTTGTTTTTGTTGTTGTTGTTTGGGTTGTTGGTTTTTGGGGTTTTTTTTTGTTTTTTTTTTTTTTTATTATTAATAAGATTGTATTGCTTATTAATCAACCCTAAAAGTTATGGGAACTCTTGCAGAACATTCCAAGGGCTTCTGTGCAGTAAGAACAGACGTGTCAATAATGACTACCACATTAAATCCAATGGCTTTGCCCACTATTACCCCCCCCTTGTTAATAATTAATTTTAAAATGACAAATAAAACCCAAAGATATTATTTTGGGTTTTTTGCTTAAGTTCTGGTTCTTCAAGCACTGAAAATAATAGCAAAATTCCCCAGTTACAATCAGTGGAGTATTTACACTAGCACTGCAGTAGCAGAAAGGGCTTTGGTTGATTTCAGTAGTTCGTTCTTACTTAGACAGAAGATTTATAACTCCTGCAATCATCTTTTTGCAAAGACAAAGTGCTCATATTGTTAAGGAAGAGTAAATATCACCACAGACTGAAAAGGATCCCATAACCCAAAAAATATCCTAGCAATCATTCTACAAAGCAATAATTATGCAAAGTTCAGGGAGTTAATATCATACAGTGTCTAATTCATGGCCAGAGTACAGAAAATTATATTTATACTCAGGTTGTGTTTTAAATACAGAAAGATCTGTTTATAATCACATCATAGACAGTCTTGAATTCAAGTCTGTTCATTAGTTCCAGCCGTGCATATGGGTAGCCAGCTTGGGAAAAAATAATTGTCATCTACAGATTATTTCAGACGTGTGTTTAAGTGAAGACTGTTTATACCAAATATACAGGGTCTGAATGCAAACTACAACCTGTGCTTAAGGCACTTGGCCCACTGGCAGTTTCACCATGAACATGTATAAGCTGATGATTGTGTGAACTTTGAAACAGCGAAATGAGGTACATTGCTGGGCTGCTCCTGGATGGAGCTACTGACAGAGGCTCTCATAGATCATCACCTACTATAAAAGTCAACAAATTCTCTTTTGATTTATCTAAAGTTAAAATTTTCTTTTTTTTTTTTTGGCGGGGGGGAGTGGTTGTGGTTGTTGTTGTTTTGGGGTAGGTGGTTTGTTGGTTTGTTGCTTGCTTGGCGTTTTGTTTATTGCTCTCTGCAATTTACTAACTAAGGCTACCTAACCTAACTTAGCTGTCTGTAGAAGGAAAGTAAATATACAGAAACCTTTTTCTGGCACTGGAAGCAGCTGGCAGATCCTGGCCAAGAGGTCAAGAAGCTCTCCCAGCCCCCACAGGAAAACTGCCTGCTGCCAACAGTCTGACTGGCCCATGAACATTTCTGTCCAGTGCCCAGGAATTGCTTAGGGAAATACTGTTTAGCTCAAGCCAAAAACCATGCTGGGGACTGTACCAGCAAATTAATGATGTAGAAAATTTGAGTTCTAGAGCCTGGGAAAATTTCCTGAGACTGTTTTATTTACAGTGTGGCTGTAGCCTCAGACCTAGGGGCTTCCTCTAGCCTTTTGCCTCTGTGGAAAAGCCAGGTAAGTTGCTTGATATTGTGCACTTTAGGCAAACATTGAGCCATATGGCACTCCAATTATATGTAAACATCTGCTGCAGCATCTATTGTTAAGAAACTAAGTGATGACATTTCTTTCTGTCTTTACCGAAGTGCCAAAACATTGCTGCTTATGGAGTTAGTCTAAAGTGACTGGTGCTTTTCTCAGTGCTTCTGGATCACTTTTCAGAGGCACCTAAAACTCTCCATTGTGTCTGCAGGGAGAAGGAGGTTGGTGTTCCTGCTCAGCATGTCACCCAAACTGCGTGCTCCTGTCTGAAATAGCAGCACCACAACTCCAAGGCACTCTGCCTAGGGATGGCAAATGTTGATCAGAGTCAGCAATATTATACAAATTTATTTGGAAGACTTGAAGCCCAGCATATCACTCCACAGCACTTATCAAAATGTGCTAGTCTCCAGTGAAAAATCTGCCCTCCCAAAAGGCACAGCAGAGATCCTTCCCAGGGCTGCTGTGGGACTCGTTTGTTCAGCCTTCTGAGAGTTGCTGACAGTACACATCCTTCCTGCAACCTGGTACTATAAGGAAGAGTTTAGTTTTCAATTACTTACAATAGTGTAAACATGAGTCACACACAGAGTCAAAATTAATGTCACTCATAGTCCTTGTTCAGTGTTACATTCCCTGCAAAATGCCTCATGCTGCCAAATGACAAACCCATGTTCAATGCATTGCACCTGATAATGCAAGCTTTCAAACAGTTTTCTAACTAATTTTAACTGTAAATGACTACAGAAAATAAACTTTGAAATAATTACATTTTTTGCAGCCCAGACTAGTGCCTAATTATATTCCAAGGAAGTAGTAAACTCTTCTATCACTGATGAATGGTTGGCAACATCGTTTATTTTAATGGATACATATTACTTTGAACTAAGTCTTTGCCATCTGTTCTGCTCCATAATTAGGAATGTAAAAAGAACATATTTCACAATTACATCACTAAAATGTATAATGTATGTGTCTTTCATGCATATGTATGCTCTCTGTACAATGTAATATGCATCTGTGATGGTTTTACCATGTTTCAGAAATAAATCAGGATGGACAGAAGCTACTTAGTCATTATCTAGTCATTTTCTTGACTGTCAACTTTGTTCACAAAATTCAGGACATTATGGTAGAAAGATTCTACTGTATAAGCACTTTAAACAAGGTAAAAGTAAACATTTAAAAAATGGGAATACATCCAATAGAATAATTTTAATTTCAGTGTGTTTAAAAAATAAAATTATCAAGATGTAATTACATTTCTGTAACCATATGTTTCCTGCTGTTTAATGGATAGCTCTAAAATTTTACTCTAATCACTTGGGATTTATACGAATAGGAAAACTGAAATAATGATTTGTGTAGCATTAGTATACCTTAATGCAAATAAGAAATCCTGGGGCAAACTTGCTTCACTTATATTCCTTATAAAAGTAGTATTTTCATACTACTCTGCCCAGAAGAACAAGAAGAAGGAGAGAGAGAGAGAGAGAAAGAAAGAAAGAAAGATTATAAATTTTAAAATTTTAATTGTCTTTAATTATTATGACTAATTTCTCTTTTTGCTTGCATGCCTATTGGTGGAGTTACTCTTCATCCTTAGCAGAGGATAATCAAACATGGATTCTGCATTCAGCAAAAGTGCCATCAACTGAACAGTATCTGGGAATTTCTTATGCTCAGCTGGAATTTGGAAGCTAACAGTTAATTTGTTACAGTTTTCAGTAACAAAGCATTTTAAAATAGACAGTATTAGACTGAAGTTCAACAGAGATTTATAAGTGTTTCTGCAAAAGCTATGGAAATAATTTTTTAACCATATGCCAACTTCCTAGTGCCATCATGTCCTGAGACTCATGAAGCCAAGTTAAAAACCCTTCTTAGTCCCACAAGCCCTAAGTGAGGGTAATAGCATCATATATAAAGTATTTCCACAGTCCTACTATACTCGTGCTCCCATGGAAGGATATCATGATTTTAATATCAAGTAGAATATTTCAGGTATCAAGTTTCTACCTAACACAGGCAGGACAGCATATGGGAAATGGAACAAGTACATGCATCAGAGAAGAACTATGGTACTGTGGTCATTCTAGGAATCCTTCACACTAAGGATAAACAGTGGAATGAGTCATGCTTTCCACTTCTGCATACTGTGTATTAACTGTATATTGGAAAGTACCTTGTTTAGATTGTACCAGAGATTTGGGATAATTCTGTGAGGATATCTGTCTTATTGTCTCAGCTTGCATGCCATTAGCAGAAAGGCTTGCACCCCAAAAGAGACTCATTATGAGAATAAACCAGTCTCTGGGAATCATGAGCCTTGAGATTGTATCATAGACTGAAGATGACAGCTTACCATATCTTTCCAGTGCCTCTGGATCAACCAAGGTCCGTGTGTGGGTAACTAGTAGTGCTGTGATTGTGTCTGGTCAAGTGTTGCTCTAAGGTAGTCAAACTGACTGAAAATGAAGTGATAAATATCTGAAAAGAAAGCCCCTTAATTTCTGCTACAGCATGGGGGAAAAAAGAGGAAAAACAAAAAAACACAACCCACAACCCATGTTTCCTGTTCAGGAAACAATTTGAAAGTGAGGAACAACTGCTGCTGCTCTGAGCAGCGTACTGGGTATGTTGATCATTTCTGACTTCAGCAATCATTGTCAGTGTATCCAAGAGTACCATCAACAAGGTCAGGAACACGTGGATAGTTTTGTCTATTTAAAATGGATTTAGGAAGCAGAAGAATTTTCACAATTGGTAGATTACTACCCTGGAGGTCTCAGATAATTATCTGCTGGGTCATTGTTTAATCTTTTTTAAATAGCGCACCTGCAATGCATACTACCTCTCCAGGTGTTGTGCTCTCACATTTTATAAATAGACCAGCTGACTCAGTACTACTCCTCTATATTTTCCTCATCACTGATGTAAAAGCAAGTATCCCTTACAACCTGTTACACGGCAGGGTTGAAAGAGTGATGTTCGAAAACCAGCAGAACAAAGGATGAGGTCAGGCAGCATCACGCACAGAATAACTATCTGGAGGTAGAGATTTGGGTTCCTGTTTAGACTCTGTCTTTGGATTCAAGCTGTTGATCTCAAGGCATCCACTCACTCCTTACCTTTTGTCTCTATTTCTTGTTTTCAGATTAGGGAGTGAATTTCATCTCATTTGGCAAAGGTGACAGCTGAGAACTGGAAGGGCCCTTTCTCCACACTATGTATTGACTCATTCTGATATTAGAAATGAAGCCACATAAGGCAGCCCCATGGGGCACCAAGACAGCTACCTTCACTTGGTGCGTGATTTTCTATACACCACAGTCTCCTAGGACTAATTTCCTCTTTTTTACCACTGTTAAAACCAAAACATAAAATTCCTATGTTTAGTGGCATTAAGAGCTGGGATGATTTTGATAAGTATTTGCCAACAACTTTAAAATAATAGCTGTGGGTTTCCCAAAACTTCAAACCTGCTGTTTGCACCTTTCAGGAGTGACAAACAAATAGTATCTTTGGCAAAGGAAGCAGCTCATCTATGTATCAGGGATGGATTTGGGCAAGGGTACTGTCAGCTTGTAAATGATGCTCAGTTGTCTCTGAAATCATTCACCCTCAAATTAGATTTTTCTAGAGTTTTTGAGGTTTTTAGCCTGTTGAACAGAGTTGGCCATAGGAACAGTAATCTAACTCTTCCCAGACTTAGATAAGAGCAACTTTTGTTCCAGTTACTTTTCTTGATGTCATGAAAGATGTAGATCAGAGGCTGTATAATTTGCATCACTTTATTTAATGGTGCTCTGGCTACAGGAATTTTACAATAGGTCGGCCCTACAGACCATGTTATACTGTCATAGATTCTACTGTGAGTGTGTTACACTGACACAGCAGTAATCTTAACTGAGTTAAGATTGGTTAATGAGTGCTGTTCACAAAGGGTTTAATACCTACTACAGCTTATCCCTTCAAACTGAGACTGAAAAAATTATCCGTTTCATTTTGCAACCATATTAAATTTTTCAAGACTGTTATGCTTCTTTCTGTGACATTTCCTACAGTGTACTATCAAAGGACATAATTTTTAAGCAGGAGAAAATATGCAGTTATTTATCAATTCATAGAAATATTGTTGCTAAGAGATTATTGTAAATCACATGCACCTCATGCACATCTCAGCAGGGGACCCTTGCAAGGTTCCAGAGCTGTTGCTGAAATACAGCACTCTAATTAAGAAAATGCTCAAGCTCTGAATATTCCAGAGGTGATTTTCTTTGTTTTCAGCCATCTTCTTACATTACAAGAAAAATGGTGATTAAATGGGAAACATTTAACTTTAGGGTTAAGAGGATAATCCTACTCTACTTGTTCAGAATTCTGCTCAGAATTCTCAGCTCCAGATCACTGGCTGAGCTTGTTCATAATTCTGACTTCCAGATAATTTTTTCTGTTGTCAGTCAACATTTAATCTTGGAGACTGATTACAGAACACAGTAGTGAAAACTCTAATGTGAAGTGGCTAGGCTTGTAAATACAGCCCTTTAAAACCTCCTTCCCATTTCTCCTTTAAAATTTGTCTAACAATACTCTTAATTTTTCTAACAACAAAAGTCATATTAAAACTCTGCTGGAAAACATAGGCACAGACCATAAACTATCAAGCCTCATTCTTTGGTATGCGTTTGGTATACATACATAAAAGACTAATAAAACAATTAAAGAGTAGACATAAAATATTTTTATTAAGGTCTTGAACAGAAAAAATCATGTTAAATCTCATTTTAATTATTTTAGGCATGACTCTCCAAACTGACTATCCTATCAGCTTTTGGGAGACTATTGTCTTTGGAAAAGACTTGCAAGAATAAATAAATAAAGGTCACTGAATAAATCCAAAAAACTAAAACAAAAAAGAGTCAAGCTTCTTAAATGTCTACAACCATAGGTTTGACCAAAACTGTGGGATAACGTCTTGGAGCAGGCAAACACTTTTCTACTGATTTTTTTGAACAGGACAATCCTTGGCAGAGAGATGAGACAGACATCTGGGGAAAACAATTACATTACAAAACCATTACAACGGGATTCAACAGCATCTGGTTGATCTAAGAAAGCTACAAACATGAGGAGAACAAGGTGTGCACAACTGAGATACTGTTTTGAGCAAAACAACCACTGTAGACATGGTTATTCCATTTAAAGAGAAAACTTCTCTATGCTCAGGAAGAGTAAAGTAACACTTCACTAGCCTTTAATCATTACATTTGGATTACAACAGCATGTAGCATGAGGAAAAGAAATCAAAACTGACTTTGGTATACAGTTGAGTAACTCAGAGGTTGCTAGCCCAGTCTCTGGCAAAATTACTCCAGTAATCCTGTTCAGGGTGGTTATTGCAGGGCGTCTGCTTTCCAAGTACGTGCATTGGTGCTGTGCTACAGACTCACACATATCTGCAAACAATTTCAAATATACAGGACTTTTGTCAAGACCTCTGTTCACTGTTTTGACTTATCTGAATGTATGTGTATGTTTTACAAAAAGTCATTTATTAACAACAGGGTGATTTAAGGACAGGCTGCAGTCTGAAGTTGCCCTTGCACCTGCAGATTGAAGTTCGAGTCTTAATCTTAATTGATAATATTTTGATAGGTGAAGAGCATATATCAGAGTGTGCATGTACACGTGGGATTTTTAGGACACGAACACAAATCTTCCTGCACAGTTAGAAGTTAAACTGTCTTATACTAGTCCAAATTCTGTCATTATTTTAAATTAAAGATCAGATTCCATTGTTTATGCAAAACAATGCCATAGTAATGATGTAACCTGAATGTTAAAAAAGTCAGTTTTAAAACCCAAGATATAAACAGGAATATTATCTGAGTTAGAGGGTATATAGTGGGGGTTTTCCAGTTTTATGTGTACTTATCTGTGTAACAAATATTACTTCTGCAATTGAACTACTGCCAAAAACAGGTAAGAAATTTTCCTACTCTAGATAAGACTTAAATATCAATTTTCTATTTTCTCCATCAAATTGAAGAACATTTTCTCATTCACACAATTCAAAAGAGATTATGATCGTTCTTCAGTATTTTCAAGTGCTTTTTTTATCACAAAGGTAAATATCCAAAGTTATATATTGATACTTAGCAATAGCTTTGACAAGAAGCAGAGAGTACAGGAGTGCTTTGTGTTCTACAGCCTTCAAAATCTATTATCAAAAGACAATATTTGAATCACCAGTGCAGTTTTTTGTTATATAATATTATATAAACTTATTAAAGTGACCAAGCTCATCTTAACAGTAGTTCTTTTTTTGCAACCCAGAGCACCATTCTTTTTTGAAAAAGTTTTTCTAATTCAAAGTCTAAACTGATTTATGACTTTTACCTTGGGCCATGATCATCCTTATCCCTTTTCCACCCACTAGTAATTAGCTCTTTGATACAAGAAACATTCCAGTCTCCCTTAGATCTTCTTTGGCTAGCCTACATGTAACATGGTGGAGTTTTTCTTACAGTAGCCCTAAAAGTAGCTAAGCAGTTTCCTTGAGGCAACATAATTTCTGTTATTGGGAAGAATCAGCAAAAAGGAGAGGGCAAAATTTCCACTAGATTTCATGTTCTTCCACATTCTTTTCAAAAAAACCCTATTCTTTAAAATTTCCTATTTCAGGATGACATTACAGCAATTTCTGAAGTTTTACAAACTTTTTATGTTTATCTGCCCTATTAAAATAAAAGTATTAACACCTTCACAAGCAAACCTTGTTAATGTAAAGGAACATCCCCTTTCAAAAGCATTGATGAAGAATACACAATTTCCCTTTCCAGTCCGTTTCCCTTTGCCTTATTCTAGCTGTATAAAGGTGGAGGTGTTGGTCTAAGGTAGCTGGGTAACCAGGCTGCTCCTACAGTCAGAGCAGAGATACACATCTCAGCAGGGCAGTTCAGTAGGTGTATAAAATATGTGCCCTAGGCTTTCTCTAGACTCAATGCAAAAAAGACAGACACATTCAAAGATCAACCACAGATGAGGTGAATCTCATTTTCTTTCTTCCACCACCATCTACAAGGTATAGGAAACTGGACTGGATCGCGATCTGAACAACAGTGTTCATTAGCAGTTGTTCCAAAATAGCAACCAGAGCAGCATGAATGTAACTCCAGCACAATGCAGATCATCATTTGGCCCCCGGTGTTGAGTAACTCCCATACTTTCAAAATGAAACAGTTTGCAAACCACCGAAACTGCAAGCCAAAACTTGCCAGGTTGGCTTGTCATCAGAAGAGTGGTTGTGGGAAAGTGCTTAGGGAATATAAATCTGCCAATCTATCCTTTTACTCGTAGTAAATCACGTCTCTCTCGGTGGCCCTAATACTAATTCTGGTACAGTAATGCAAATTAAGAGGATATTCCTGCACGAAGAACTGAATTAAACTAAAGGCCTTCAATTTTTCTCCAGTTATATAGTGACAGATGCCTGTTTTCATTATAAATGCTTAATTCTTGTAAAAGTAATTTTCTTCATGCAGAAATCCTTTTATGGCAGCATAGTAAACAGTACAGAAATGCTGCATACACAGCATAGTTTGCATATTTAGTTCATTATAATTGCCCCAAAGTCTTTTGGACAATTCTTCTCCTATATCTTGGCACTATTCAGACTGTGCTCTCTTGCTTTAACATTTGAGCATTTGAGTTTTGCAACACTTCACATCTATTTGTTGTGCACCCTAGAGCTTAAAATGTGCAAAGCTTTCATCAAAGTTGTCTTTGATTTCTGTTTTAAGTTCTATTTTAGATAAAGCATTACTTCCTGTTTTAAAAATTATATATATATATATATATATATATATATATATATTTGTGCCTTGAGGGATTTTTGTAAGCATTGCTGTTAATGAATAATCTGTGTAATTAGAAAATACGTCTTAATTTTTGGCAAATTACTAAATCCCCACTCTTCCTTCTCCATTAAAAGATGAACTGTTTAGAAATGAAACATTAGAGTATTTACCAACACAATTAAACAGTGTGTAGTGATCTCAATTAGTATATTTTACAAACAGAAAATAGCTTTGACTCTTTGATTGGCCAACTAGAATTCATTAACATAATTGGCATTCACTAATGGCAAAATTTACAACACAGCAATAATCTACTGAATCTACCATAATACTATGCCAAAAATAGGAAAAAACAATCTATTCAATTTATAAGATAAAGATATTCAAAACACAATTCTCTAGACAAACTTTCCTAATTGCCAACTATTTCTTTCAGGTCATCTTGCAGGCCATCCCAATGTCAAGTCTGAGAAAATTTCACTCCTTGCAATTCAACAAATGCAAAGTGGTTGTACAGTTTACACAATAAATCAACCTGCTTTAAACATGCAGCACACAGGCATGGTATAGCAGACATTTAAATGAGAAGATAGTATTATAAAACTACCTCTTTAAGTCTCTGGTTTGAGCACTTTCACTCCTCCAGATGACAATTATTTAAAAATATTATTTTCTATTCTAAAATCCTCTTAAATTTTGTGGAGTTGAAGGACCTCACTTCATGCAAGACCTTAATGAAACCAGAAAGGTTCTAATTCTGATTTGTGCCTTTAAAGATCCTTTGAGTGTCTAAAAAGGGGAGCAGAGACAAACACAAATATAATTTAAAAAAATCCACTATATAACTACACAATATCAGATAAATCAGATTAAATGAAGACTAAAAGAAAGAAACATAACTTGTTTAAAACTTGAGCTAGATAGACCCATAAAAATAATAAGCTCTAGTTTCTATTAATACCGACCCAGAAGGTCCTTTTTCCATATTGTGCTCTGAGAAGAAAAGTATCATTAAAATGAGAAAAAGAGGAGATGATAAGGACAGAAACTTCCTACACCCAGTAGTTTGCTAAGAATGTGCTGAGGTGGAAAAATTCTTCAAGCGTTAACACATACAGAAAGGGACCCCTTGTTTACAGTAAAAAAAACAAAAAATCAACAAAACCCCCATTCTGAAAAATACCAAAGGGAGAAGGCCAAGGTAGGAGGGGGGGCAGTTCACAAACCCTGTGAAACCAAAAGTACAGTTCACAAGGTTCACAAAACCTCAAAACAACACAAGGTTTGCCCATCCCTTACCATTAGTCATCTATGAGAAATGTTCCTGCCTGACCTCTGATGGATCTGCTCCCTTGCATAGTTGCTCCTCTGCTTCTGGGTATGGTGCTCTGTGTTATGGTGCTACACACACTGACTTGAAGGAATCTTTGTTCTCAGAGTGAATCTACATCTAGCAAAAAAAGAACAGGTGACTTTACTGAGTAGACATGGAAAAGTTTATGACTGAGGAGACAGGTGAGATTCTCTGCATGTTGTATTAGAACAGAGCAAAATCCTGCAATAAATTAGTTTTCAGCAGCACCACTGAAACATGGAACTTTGCTCTCCACAAAGGTGAGAAATATTTCAGTGGCAGAAAACATACTGACAGCTTTCCCAAGGAGACTGACAATTCACTTTATTTTTATCGACTCCGCTGTTTTCCCTGCTATTTTGGGACTTGAGGAGATCTAGACATGCTGTAAGAGGTCCAAGCACAACAAACTTGTATGGGCTCATGACCCAGTTTCACACACAGAAGTAGTTAACAGGGTTGATTTTCCTTTTCAGCCATAATTTTAATGAATTTCCCTTTGTCTGCAGCTACTATTCTACACTAGAGACAAGAGAGTTGCATCACGCCTCAGGGAGTACTGGGATAGAAGGAACCAGTTTGCTTCCTGGAGCTCCACATTTGCATTGGAAACATGAGGTGTGATTTGTGACACCCTTAGCATAAAGCACTATTTCCTTCCAGCAGGAGCAACCACTTCTGGTAGCCTGTCTGCGGGGGAGATGAAGGTATGCTCACATGGACTGACAGCATATTCCTTTGAAACACTTCCAGGAGATCAAACCTGCACATTCCTAAACACAGCAGATACCATCCTGGATGCACAAAGGCAACAACGCAGTATGGAATGGAGTGAAAGGGACAATTTATTTCCAATTAAAAAAGGAATAGCAGAAGAATTTTCTCTCAACATCATTTGCTTCCACAGGGACAGATTTTTGCAGTCAAGACACAGCACTTACAATTTACCCTCCAAAGTCTTGCTCCTAAAGGTATTAGAAACCAACTTGACACCAGAATTCAATAGTGTGAACATAGAAACTCTCTGAAGCAGCCTTGTATCCTTGCTCAGTAATAATGGGAAAGGGTGGAGTCACATAATGTTTGAACAACAAAGCAAACTATGATAAATAAATGCCTGAAAGAAAACACCCTGGCCCCACCTTTGTCTGATTCAAATGAAAAATACCAGTTTCACTCAAACCACAAAGGTACACATGCACACACTCATACATACAAACACTGCAATTCGAAGTTCCATGATTTGATGACTGAAGCATTTAGAACAGGTGAATTAATACACCATTGAAAACACTGCCCTGTTAATGAGAACTTACAGTATTCACAAAAATCTTTTCTTTAATGCTTTTATTTTCTAAATATTTTAAAATTTCAAAAATAAATCTCTATTTGTTCTTAAAATCCTACGTAAACATTTTGTATTGCTTTAACTATAATTTGCTACAGTGCTGACTGCTTCCCTTTGATATAGTGTCTTCCTCAGTTTGTGCCTTACCTTACTAATAGATTCCTTGCTCCTTTGCTCTTTCTATATCAATGAAGAGCATCTATCCTACCTCTTCATTGTATTCCCTGCTTTCATTGTCTTTCCTTTCTCTCTTGCATGCTTATGTGGAAAGGCCAAATACTTTTCTTCACACTTTTACATATTTCTTCAACTTCTCTCTCTTCTTGACTGCACATGGCCAGAAAAGTGAGAAGTATCTCCCTACTGAACGACAAGCTGTCAAGTCACAGAGTAGCTGTTCTCTTCCTGGAGCCATATAAAAATAAATTATAAGAACACCCATAACAGGTAAAACTAAAGAGCTCCTTAGCCTTGTGTTCAATTCCCAACAGTGACGACTAGCAGGTGCCTAGGGGAGAGCACACAAACAGGGCAAGCACTGAATATGTAAGTTCTGTACATTCTCACAGCCTCCAGTAATCTGTGATTCAGAGATGTGATCATGTCTTCTACCTCCAAAGAGGCTGAAGAAGCCTAGGGAGACGAAGAATGAAACATGACTCAGAGAACATGCTTTAAAGTGAAGCACAACTAACTTGAAATAAGGAAAGAAACTGTATCTATAAATTAATTAAAATATTAAAAGTTGCTCTAAATAAGTCTACTTCAAGTACAGGATGCAGTCTAGCCACAGAAGATGCAGCAGACTGAACTCTGTAATGTAGCTGTGCAGAGTTAAGGCTGACACATTCAGATACACACCTAAAAGGAGTCCTCAACCCACTTTGGTCAAAATAAGTAAGTTGCCTTAATGGATTTAAATATCAGGTCTTGATAACACTTTTGCCTGAAGTATGTTAGGGAATACTCACAGATCTACAGTCTAGTTGCATTCAGAAGAGAAGCAGTAAGTTCTTCAACTGGCATAGGCAGGCATGACTGGTGCTATCAATCCACAGCACTGGAGAGCCACGAAGGAGAACAGATATACCCTGTGGCAGCCAATGGTTCCCAGTCATCCCATCATCACACTGTCACTGGAGATTGCTACACCTACAGTTTTGCAAAATGGCATGCTATAGCAATGGACAGGCAGTCTCCTGCTGCTAAAGAGAAAATTCTTTATGGAAGGTGAGTGTCATTAGCGGAACAGCATCAAGGCTTTCCCATGACAGCGCTCCTTTACCAATTCTTCCTCTCTAAATTGGGCAAAGTCCTTCCTAGCTTTCTTCAAGCAATATCAGCCTTCACATTGTTAAATAAATTATTTGAAATAACTTATCTGATTGTGTCAGAAGAAAGCAGAAAGAGCACATGGAAATTTCCAGCTGAAGTCCAGGATAAGATAAAGAATAACAGAAGGAAACAGTATGCACCTGGAAAGCCATAGTAGGTTATCTTGCTTCAGTTGCAATAGCTATTTGTAGAGCACACATGCAATCATAGACAAACCAGTACAACTCAGTATGCCTTTACTTGAGGCATTGTCAGTTAGTACAAGTTTTGATCACTGATGCAGGTATTGATGGAGAGGAAAAAAAAAAAGGCAAAATAAAAAGGCAAAATAAAAAAGCATAATTAAATGACACTTAGAGAAAGAGATTTCTCCAAGCTCGTATTAAGTCAAATATTTCTGCTCCCAGGCTGCTAGTCATAACTAGCACAATACTGATTGTGGTTTACCAGATATAGTTTGCCCCAGTTCCTCCAGTGAGGTGACAGGCTAAAGAGGAGATTGGATTTTATGTTCAATGGTTCTTTCTGACGTTTTTTGCTTATTAGATTCTACCTGCATAGAAGAGAACTTGGGTTTCTGCACAATTACAAAATCTGGAAACTTAATGTTGCAGTGTTTTGGAATTTGACATTTGGACAAACAGATTTCATCCTACTAATTTATGGGATCTGAACAGGGTGTTTAGAATTGTTCTCCCACAGAAGAAGAGAACTAAAGTGGTTCCATAGTGAAGGATGGGGTACACCACCTTTCTGATTCCACAGGAAATTCATCCATATTCCTTCAACTTCCTCCAGATCTGACAATCCAGAAGGAATACTTTGTGGTGTAATAAGTACTTGAAACCTTGAGACAATGTCATGTGGGGCACCATTTAGACAAGCATGAGCACCAGCATAAAGGTGAAAGTAAAGATATATATAGCCAACAATGGAGGCTGAACCATGTTACCTTTGGCTTAAATAATCTCTTGCTGCCACTAAACAACGCTCTAAAACATAGCTCCACGGCAGCCTAAGTGAATCTAATCGCTGGCTCTTGCAGTGCCATCTTTGTCTTGCGGCTCCTGATCATCTTTGATGACTGACTTAGACAAAGAATGTTTAAATGCAGAGTCTGGCTATTTCTTTACTAGTCTCGTTCTATAATGACAAAAGGATAAATCAGCCATGGTTTTATTGCATGCCAACATCAATGAAAAAAAGCACTGGGAATGGTGTGGGTAGAAGCATGTAGGGAAGGAAAACGAGCACCACCTTCCACAATAACACCCAATCACAGTCCAGTCAGACATACTAAGGCCCATCAGAAAAATAGATATTCTTACAGGAAAACTGATGGCCGCTGTTCAAGGAGAGATCTACAGCTCTAGCAAAGGTGTTACTTGTGAAGATAGATGAAATACTAAGATAAAGATAGATGAAAAGGATACTATTATCCTAGAACTTCACATACTTTAAATAAACATATGTTTTATGTAACTGTAGAGTGATGCTATCAAACTCTAACTTTTCTGAGTGCCTCAGCATCTACATTCAAAAGTCTCCTCTTGATTTCTCAGAGCACAAGAACTTCAAAGCAAATCCACAACACCCTAGACATCTTAGGATGCCCTTGAAGAGCTTACTCCAGCCAACATCCAGAAGTTTGTGCACAACTGTGCCTTCACACCATATCAATGCTCTTTGGTCTTTATCCATTCCTTATTTCTTAAAAATCTCCACAGTATCTGAAAGACAGAAAACTCTCTTTTCTATAATACAGAACCATTGGGTCAAGTCACACTTCCAGGCATCTGCAGCAGGACTATCCTGGAAGGCTTTAATGCATGATTTCTCTCTTGTTCTTCTCTTTCATACAGAAGGAAAATAAGTAAGACAACCACTTTGCCAGAGCAAATTATTCTTACAGCAAGGCCAAAAACCTTCGGTTGATGGCATCGATACCTTGCATACAAAATATTTTAGGAGAACCTTTTATGTTCTTGACAATGCATAATAACATATTTGGGAAGAATAGATGTCATCATGAAAACAAGGAGGAGGCAATATAGAACAGTTCCACACTTAGATATCTTGAGAAGAGAGGTCAGAGGAGAGGAACCCTATTTGCTGACGAAGCTGTGATGCAGCTCTTCCCCAATGGTATAAGAGTAGGCACACCAGTGTGTAATTCCCCACACTTGGAATTAAAGGCAATTTAATAAGTTTACATTTGCAATTTACTGAAATAGTATGTATATTCTGTAGTAGAAACTTGGTCCATCACAATATAATTCTCATCTTGTTGACAGTATGAAGACATAATGAAGGCATCCATAGTGAATTTTGAATACCAGATTTTTGCTGTCTTGCTTCTGTATGAAGGAAGCAGTGGGCAATATTTTGTCTTATTTTGAACATTTAGGGGTACAGTTTAATACACGTGTATCAGATATTTCTGTTCCTTTATAAATTATGAAAGCTGATTTACTCCTTGGTATGACATTCATTGTTACTAACATGATTATGGCATTAAGAAAAGACTCATTCCGGTGACAACTAGTCTAAGAGGAAAGCTTTTCCATTCAATTCAATGCATTCTTTGATTCCTTATCATGCTCTTAAAGCACATCATGCCAGTTTCATGTTATACAGCAGATGCAATGTGCATTATGGCAATGTTATCTGCAATGTAACTCTGAAACCAGATCAAGCAATGAATTGCATTTGTTCTTTAATCTTAACATTGATTGTTATTTCCTGTCAAAGGGCAAAGTTCAGCAATATGGATAATCATGGACCTACACAAAACAAAACAAAACAAAGAACACCAAACAAACAAACAAACAAAACAACAAAAAAAAGAAAAATAAAAAACCAACCAACCCCAAAACCAAAAGTGAGCAAAAACCAAAAAAAATATAATTTGACATGACACAAAAAAATGAAACTAAGTACAAGATATGTGACTGTACTCATTTAAATCTATTTTTCAGATATATGACCCTCAAGACTGATAAATTGTTATTCTTTTATCTCTTCGACCTGAGGTAAAAAACCAGGCCCCTTTGTTCCAGCAAACTTAACTATGAAATAAGAATGATAAAAAAATAATGGAACAGCAAAACCACAACTGTACAGATGCGTCTGCAATTGTCTTATTTAAATTTCTCTGACAGCAATGAAAATCCTTTTTAATTCAGTGGAGAAAAACCATTATTTGAGAAATTAGAACTGAGCTTGAAATCCTTGTGAGGTGGGAACAAACACAAAAGTGTCAATAATAATACAGCAATAAATGTCAGCAGACACAACAGCTTCTCTTAGGTATTAGAAGTGGTCAGGCAGAACTGGTACCTCTAAAATTTGCTGCTCTTTACTTGCACAGAATTTAAATAAACCATAACTAGATTATATTTTTTTATAACACAAGACTTATTATTCTTGGGGAAGTTCTCAGCTAAAAGGATGCAGCCTTAAGCTGCTTTATGTTAATAATCAGACCAACAAGTGCATTAGCCAGCTTTGTCCCAAGAGTGGCAGTGGCCTTCTTAGGGGCAAGGCACAAAACTGCAGGAAGTAATAAATATTAGATCTTAATTTGGTGCCTCAAGTTTGTAAGTATTCTCAGACACATAGTTTTTACACACCTAAATATGGCCTTCAACACTCATATCATGAATTTAAATCTTGTGTTTCACTGCGAAGTTCATCTTCTAGGAAATTTTATGAAAAGTAATTGTGTAGCAAGCAACACAGCATTGATTCATTCTCTTCCTTTTGACTTCAGGACAGATTTGTAATTATGGAGGTTTAGATTTAAACTTCAGAGACACTACCTTCAAACCATGTATTTCACACATTTTCAAAATGTAGGAAATTATTATTAAGTTTCTCTTTTTCTTAAGTATCAGTAATACAGAAAACCCAATTTCCCTGCAGACAGATGGCAAAGAACAGTAATTAAATGTGGAATCAAAAAATGTAAAATATTATGTTAAGAAAACCAGGTAACAGGGGAAATTAAAACTATAGGCAGAAAAATTCTGCATTCAATAAGTACAAGAATTGATTTTTAATAAAATTTAGGAGTAAAAGAAATCCAGGCTCCTGTGAATTTGTTACAGAGTAGCATGAATATAAATTACATCCGAAAAGGAATTGTACAAACAATTGTAAATGATAACAAAATTGTAAATGATGAGGCAAAAGGCAGAGGTATTCAGTATGTTTCTGTTTTGTATCTGGAATACAGCTAAGTGTGTTCTTGTACCATAAAATATCAGTGATATATATTTCCTTTTCCAATATTAGCTAAGGATGATGTTGAAAAGAATCAAGTAAAAATTAGCACAAAAAAGATAAACAGGCCTGAGTTACTTTCTCCCAAAAATAATAATTCATCAGGATCCTTGAGAATTTCAACACATTTTGAAGACATCTGATGGCCTTTTGTTTTGCCTTTCAGATTTTTTTTTTTGCCAATGCTTCAAATTAGAATTGTTATGGTGCAAGGGAAACTAATGGTACAGCTGCAACAGGACATAAGTTAAATGGGGAATTGTTAATGTATATTATTTAATCTTACCAAATACCACTTCTGCTTCTAGTATCATAGAATCATTTAGGTTGGAAAAGACCCTTAAGATCATTGAGTCCAGTCATAAACTGCCAAACACTGCCAAGTCCACCATTAAACCTTGTCACTAAGTGCCACATACCTTTTAAAAACCTCCAGCGATGGTGACTCAACCACTTCTCTGGGCAACTTCCTTCAGTTTGTATTTATATGGTCTAAATTTATGTAAAGGCAGTACATAAATGTGTAAATTCCTGTTGGTTGCCTCTCTGGAAGCATGATTGATATCTCACTGAAGCGTTACAGCAAGATGACTGCATTATTCCTGAAAAATTGACTCAAAGTTCATTGCTAGCCCACTTAACCAAATGCATCAGGACTTCTGAGTGAAGCAAGAATGACAAGCAAAAGACACAGAGGTTCTCCGTGTGAGGAGGTAACCCAAACTCTTCATAGTAACAGAAGCCACAGTTCTTAACAGAAAGTGCTAGATACCTCTGTCTCTGACCCTAAATAGAACTGTCTTCAATGGCTTTCTCATGTATTCTAAATACAAATCCTGGCCTACTTAATGTTATCTGACTTACTATCACAACCAAAGTCTTCAGAAGCAGATTGCTGTTAGCTGCTCCTGCTATTTGTGGAAGATGGAGAGTGGTGCGTGTTATCAGTTTCCTTCTTGAGTGTCATCCAGAAAAAAGGGCCTACTCACCATTCCCTAAAGGCCTACTCACCATTCCCTACCTTAAGAAGTGCTGGATATACCTTTGGCTTTTCTACTCACTTTCTTGCAGCCATGCCATTCAATCTTTTACCGTTTCCAGCTCCATCAACTTAGCATCTATCCATAGCTTCTACTTCAATACCAACTAAAGAACATTCTTAATGGCATGTTCAACACTACCAGCTTCTTCAATGCCCTTTTTCCTGTATCTTTCTTAAATGCAAATAATTTTGTTCCTTTTCACCTCATATGACATATGCATTTCACATCTTACTATAAGTGCTCTTTTATACAACAAATACAGAGATAACCTGTACCAGGATTTAGAGTCCAGTATTCCTCCATCACACAAGACTACCCCAATCAGGAAGGACACAGTCACAATGTTTCAATTGTGATTTCATTTAAAATTTAAATACTCAAGGCTCTAGAATAATGAACACTGCCTACAGCCACTTTACTGTTGAAAATGCCCCAAATAATTAAAAGTTATTAGTGGACTCCACAATGGTGTCCGTGGAATCTTGTGCTCAAAACTACACACCCTTCATTCACCTGGTACTCAGACCTTCCTCAGAAGCTACAGCTGCGCCATGTCTTAGTGCCAAGATTCCAGAAAATATATCCTTCCTTCTTTAAAAAGGTCTTAAGCACTGGGGTATTTTAGTACTTTCATCACAAAACAAAGTTTAATTCAAAAGCAGATGTTTGTTGTTGCCCACTGACAAACTCTATTAGGTACCTTTTTAAGACATACACTTCTTGATGACTGTCCGCAGCAGTACTGAGAGTTGGTCAAAAGTGACTGTCAAAAAATTCAAGTAATACACGATCTTCTTCAACCAGGGTGGACTTATTGTCTTGTATGTCTCATCTTTGGCTGCCAAATTGTGTTATCCTTTCGTGTTTTTTTCTGAGGACACATTTTAGATCAGCCTAAGAGATTTACCAGCTTGAAATATGAGTGAAGTCTTCCTATCAGAAAGTGCAACAGCATGGTAGCATATTTTTTGCGAGATTTTCGCATTTAGAAAACAATTTAAAAAATTATAAGACACTGATTAACATAGACTATTGTATTCTTTATGAAGTCCATGGAAACATGACAGAAAATGAACTATTATTATCATAAAGTTACTACACTATTGCAGATAAGACACACACAGTAAGGTGTCCTTTGATCATACAGTCATGTGGTTTATGGTACATATTTTAGTTATCTATGAATACAACACTGAGCAAGGACAGTTACTACATTTTTGATTATAATACAATTACTGGAGTACATTCAGCTGAACCTTGATCAAAGATCGTTTAAGAATGCTCATTCCTTCCCTTCCTTTGTTATTATTATTTCAATAGTACATTAACAAATCAGGTACCAACTTTTTTGTATATGTTAAATGGAACCATCCTTCACATAGACTTAATCTAACTTCAAAAAATAAAAAAGGCAGCCTATTCTGGCAAGAGTTATAACCTTCTCCTCCACATGAACTTCTGTTTTCAATTAGCACAGTATTGAGGATCCTCAGCTTGCTAAAGATGCTGTCCTGTGTCTAGTACTAACAGCAGTAGCAGTGACTGGTGGCAGTTCTGCAGAGGACTACACGTGGGATGCGCGTGCAGGAGGGGAGTTTCTGATGGTTAATAATTACATCCCTTTAGATTAGCAAAGACCAGGAACACCAGTAGGCTGTCAATCACAGAGCAGGGGCACACCCACACAAAGTAATCTGGTGGTTCCCTCCTGTATATGGTTCAAAGGACAGATTTTATTTCTGTAATTACAGTAACTCCATAATATTCTTCTTGTTACAGAGTCGTTGAGAAGCTGAAGAGGTGAAAGTGGAAGTGGAAGCACACAGGTAGTGATGCTAAGATAGTAGGAAAGATCTGAATATCTCCTACTGCTTAATTTTGGCTCATCAACCATTAATTAGGAACTTATGTAGTCATAAAACTTGTTGAAAACTTGAACTGTTATGCCAAAGTGCATTGACCTATTGCATTTGAAATGTGAACTTATTCTACCATGTTCATATTACAACTACCATATTATTATAACAGTTCTTCATTTAACTTGACCACCAAGTGTCCTTTATGTCTCCTTTAAATTACCCTTCTTGTTTTTAACATTAGAAATGTATCTATATATTGAGTAAAATTAGTAGCATAGGTCCACACAAATATAATATTTGGTTTATAATATTGGTATTATGTTTGAGCTTAAATTTAGTGTCGAGATTCAAGAAAGATCAAGTGGAGAGTTGACAGCTCAGTATATTGTCTCTTTTTGCAAGACTTCAGCAATTTTATTACTTATTATTAGAATTGTTAATAATTCTAATTATTGAAAACCAATTGAATTTTCTATCCATTCTCAATCATAGAAGGGCATATTTATATTGACACTGTTATAATGAATTTATTATTAACAAATTTTACTGGGAGTAGAGCCTTTTGGATCAATTCACAGATACAATGGAATGATCTAAATCCTATAACTATGGTGGTCACAACTCATATAAGGCTTTCATATCTTCAAACTTCAAGGGGAAGGTAGAACACAATTCAGTTTCATCTGTACTCCAGTATTTCTTCTATAAAACTCAAATGCAGCCATAAAACCAATGGGTTTTTTTGCTTCATCCCATACAGCAATGATGCAACAATGATACAATAAATGTCTCTCTAAATTTTTACACAAAATCTTTAGATCATATGTTCCATTGTTTCTTTAATTTTGATGGAAGGATTATGTATACACCTACTTTTGCAAATTGGTAATTTTACAAAATAACAAATAGAAGTAAATCTTGGGGCTTTTTGCTATTATGCATTTTTTCCCTCCTTGATTTTATTTGGTACATGTGGGCAAACACAAAACTCATTGAACAGTTTGTGACGTCTTACTATTTCCATTAATACATAGATTATAGGTTGAAAACCACTCATTTTGACTATCCCATTAAACAATCATTGAACACAGATCAATTTTTCACATCATTGCTGTAGTTCAAATATAACACTACTGGCCCAAACAAAAGAATTACAGGAGCAAATACAGGAATTTATTAGGAATTGCCTTGGTACACAAACTGCTCTACCACTTTGGTTTACTCTACATAAAGATTCCAGAGCAGGCAGAGGTGGATCATATTCCTTACTCCTTGCCTACATTCTTTATTCATTAATTTGCTGATGACAGTATCAACTCATTCTACAAGACATAAAGCAGTTTTCCACACATTGAAATTTGATACTTAATAGCCCTTCTACTATTTTTATCCTCCAATTATAACTTTGAATATACTTGTTATCACTAAAAATACAATACTTTTTAATCTTGTTACATTCTTGGCCTTTGTGACTTGGCAGTGAATTCCATGGTCTAATTACAAGTTTTATATATAGAGGTAATTACAGGTTGGGTTTGGGTATTTTTTCAGTTTTGAAAGTTACCTTTTAATTCTCCTTGATGTTTCTCAGCTCATGTTAAATGAGAGAGAACACAGTCATCTGATCTATGGTACCTAGACCATTATTTTACTGTATCCCTTTTCTTGATCTTCCCTCTAAAGTGAAAAAAGACCTAATCTTTCAAAAGAGGTTTTTTTCATATCCTCAGTCATTCTCATTACCTTTCCTTGATCCCACTTTAGTTCTTCAATACACTCTTTGAAATAGGGAAAACAGCTGCTGAAGTTGTGCAATCTCTCTACTGAATACAAAGTCCCACCTGCAAAGCAGTGAATGATAAGGTCCTGAGAACCCAGTTCTGTACAGAGCCATGCTTTTTGAATCATAAATATTAATACCCTGGAGACTTTCCAGTCTGACTTCACTTGACACAATGTCATGGTATCTAATGCAAGTTGTGTATCAAATCTGTAAGTTCTTTATATACATAAACATATCTTCTTCCATTATTTTAACCTCAGCTTCAATACCAGGTCTTCAGTTATGGGAGAACTACATCCATAGTGAGGCTCTTTAACCCACCTGTCCTTTACTTCTAGAGTTTGTTGTTTTCTCAGTTCTCAGCCTGGGAAACTCTTCCTGTGTGAGATTTAAAGAGCTAACAAACACCAGGTGGTGAAAAAATAAATAAAGCGCAGATACTTCTAGACTGTTGTGGAAAGAGGTCAAGTAAACAAAGTAGATTGAGCTAGTAGAGCTTCATGTTTTAAGATATCATTTCTAACCATTGTATTCTCTTTGGAAGCCCTTTCAGTTTTCAGCCTTCTTTTAATAGTCCCTCATTATCGGTCTCACTAATACTTATGGTAGGAGTCAACTTTGACTGAATACATTCAGGATATTGATTTATAAAGGAAAAGAATGTGCCATATATGAAAATGTACAGTGTATTACTGAAGAAGTTGTCAATTTCTTTCTGTTGATCATGAGCCAGCAGTGGCCTGTTCTGAGCCAGTCATGTTCTGGGTTGCATCAGGCACAGCATCACTGACTGGGTGAGGGAGGGGATTGTCCTGCTCTGCTCTGCACTGGGACAGCCTCACCTCAAAACCTCGGGGCAGTTTTGGGTGCCACAACATAAAAAAGACATTAATCTATTAGAGATTGTCTAAAGGAGGGCCATGAGGATGATGAAGGGTTTGGAGAGGAAGCAGCTGAGGTCACTTGCTCTTTTCAGCCTGGAGGAGACTGAAGGAAGACCTCACAACCTACAATATCCTCATGAGGGGGAGCGAAGCAGCAGCCACTGATCTCGTCACTCTTATGACCCACTACAGGACTTGAGAAAACAAGGTGAAGATGAGTCAGGGAAGGTTTGGGTTGGATATGAGGAAAAGGCTTTTCACCCACACGGTGGTTGAGCACTGAACAGGCTCCCCAGGGAAGTGGTCAAAGCACCAGCCTGAAAGAATTCAAGAAGCATTTGAAGAACACTCTTGGGCATATGGTGTGAGTCTTTGGGTGCTCTGCCCAGGGCCAGATTATGATCTTTCCAACTCAGCATATTCTACAATTCTATGATTCTTTAACCATTCATAATTTCAAAAACATGCTCTTAAATGCAAAGAAATAAAGAGAGGTTGTGGCTTCACAAGACACTGGTCAAAAGAAAAGCACTGGAGTGGCTGAAACAAGTGGCCTAACAACTGATCTGTAAGACTTGGCAGAGTCATTAATATTTCTTATATGTCCTAATTTTCAAGTAAACAGGGAAATATAGAAGAAGCCTTCCTTAGCAGCACAGGGTATATATGACTGAGCTCAAACAACAAAATCCGAGCATATGGAAGGTGAAAGTGGGGATACAATGAGTAGGAGGAGCACAGGAGCATTTCCTGAGCATGCAGGGATGGAATTAGAGGGGCAATGCTTATATGCAGTTAAAATTGATGAAGGATCATCAGGGTAAGGATACTTTTGCAACAAAATAAGAGACTGAGTAAAACCTAGGCCAACTGCTGAATACAGCAGGTGACTTTGGGACACAGCACACAGGTATTCTTTTTATCTGTTTCTACTGGCATGGTCTGCTCTCAGGGATGCCAGAGTTGCATGTGAAGTAACAAGGATCAAGTCAGGGTCTAATTAAACAAGATAAAAATGTCATACACGTCCATGGGATTGGACAGGACACATCTGAGAGTACTAAGAGTGACAGCAAAAGTCATTGGAAGGGCACTCAGTCCCTTGTGAAAGGTCACAGTGATCAGAAGAGGTTTCTAACAACTGGGAAAATGTTACATCTGTCTTAGGAAATTGCAAAAGGAGGATCTGGGTGGTGAAAAGATGATCAACCCTCTCTCAGTTGCTGGGGCAATTACAGAGCAAGTACTCATAGAAATCATTACCACAACATCAAAAATGTTATTGAGAACAGCCATCTTGAATTTCCCAAGGAAAAACTGTGTTTAGTCACTCTGATTGTCTTCTACAACTGCATTACAGGCTTCCCTGGGTGAGATTAGAGTAGGTGTTGCTCCCCTTGCCTGTGAACTTTGATAGTTCTGCAGCCAGATTGGAAAGATATAGGTATGCTACAAGGTGCATTAAAAACTGGCCAGTTCATGGGCCTCAAAAGGTAGCTAATAACTGTTTCAAGTCCAATTAGCAGGTGACTCCAAGGGATATTTCTTAGGATCAATAAAATGGCTGATATTATTTAACTTTTTCACCGTGACCCTTGGAAATACAAGGTGACAACAAATCAAGGGGAGCTGTTGATATATTGGAGGGTACAGCTGCTATTCAAACTAGCTGAATAAATGTATAACACATACATTCTGTACTGGACTTCCAAAACGAGAATGCCAGGATCCCACATGTGGGACAGGACACAGTCAGGGAGAGTGCAGGCTGGAACTAGAGGTTCCACAGGAGAAGACCCAGAGGACCACAAACCAACAAAGCCAGCAGTGTGTGCCTGCAGAAATGAACACTGACCACATCTTGGAGTGCCACAGGCTGCAGGTCAAGGGACATGATTACTGCCCTCTCTTCAGCACAGATGAAGCCACATCTAGAGCACAGTGTTCAGTTTGTTCTCTTGCCAAATGAAAGAGAGACTGAAGAGAATCAAGCTAAGAGTCATTAAGGGAGCTCTGACATATAAGGAGGTTGAGTGACCTAGAAATACCAATATTCTTGTAAGTTTAATGGACATTTACTGCCAGAGCATTCTTAGCAGTATTCCTTATGGTCACATTATGAGAACAGATGCATTTTTTTAGTCCCATCCAACACTACAATGGCTATAAGTACACATTAGAGGCCATTAATGTCACTGGTGCAGTACCTGATGATGTGCCACAGCAAATTTTGAGCTGGGTTCCATACAGACATTAAAAGGTAGCCTGAAGGGAGTACTGTTCTGCAAGCAGAAAATTCCATGGATCTTCCATATTCCTGTGCCTGACAAACTCACTCCTGCTCAGGGACTGTTGCACAGAAAAATGAATCCTAAATCAAACTGGCATCCTACTCATGAATGATTTTCCATTTATAGTTGCAAAGCCACTGTTAAAGTGGCCAAAACTAGTTTATAAAATATTTCTGCAGCTATAATTGTTTAGGACCACTGAACTGCATGTTCCAAGCCAGATCAAAAGGAGCACCACAAACCCATGAAAGGCTTATGTGTAAAGACAGGGTAAATTCCATGTCTGGGATCCATCTGTAATTCTGTCAAACCAAGAGTGCTTGTAGCTGTATACAAATTAAATGTCTGTCTGCCAAAATTAAGTGACTGAAGAACAAATACCCCCTTATCACCCTTTTTTTTTTTTTTTTACAGTAACTATCTTGTTTTCTTTAATGTTAAATGAAAAATAACCTCCCTTTCACACTGGTGTGAGAATACAAATCAGATTGGGGGTTACATCAATGCCAGGATTGATCCCAGAATTTTTAGATTACCATTTTGCTACAAATATATATGTGGAAAGGTATGTATTTTTTTTTATAGCTGACACAGCTGAAGACGTAGCTTAAATGCAACAGGATTTTGAGGGAACTGTATTATTTCTCAACAGGTTCAAGACAAATGTATCACTGATTTACTATAGATTGGCCACACACAGAGATGAATTTAAGCAATTCCAAATATAGTTGGAATGACAAGGCCTGATGTTTTTACGTTTACAGACTAGTGATCCATGCATGATTGTTCATGCCTGGTCATATTAAAAAAAGCAGGAATTAGTAACAACTTGCAGTGTTAATACACCAAATAATTAGCACTTACACATATTACACGTATTAACTTTTATTAATATAGTTTGAGAAGCCAAAAGGTAGGGTCTAACAAAAATTAAAAAAAAAAAAAAAGTAAAAAAGAGCTTTTTTTATTGCTTTATCTCATAAACCCATATCATTAGCTTTAAGGAAAAAAATAATCCATGAAACCTCCTGAATTCCTCAGCTACTCAATACTTCAATGGTTTATTTTGGAGCCCCTGCAAATTGGTCTGTATGAGAAGTAGTAACTTCAATAGCCCAGAAGATCTATCTTCAAAAAATACATCCTGGGACATGAAGGGTTGAAACTGCGCCTGCAAACTTGACCTTTACATCAGCTGGTCTAATCTAATAAAAGATATTACCTCTCCCTAGAAGTCCTTGCTTTGTTTATGGGCACGACCGCCCGGATTACAGCAGTACTATTATCAGACAATGCCAACTGCTAGGCTCTCCCCGAGAGCCCGGGTGGGAGGGGCTGCCCAAAACACCCTCACACCGGGATCCCCGCGGAGCTCCGCTCCCTCCAGCTCCGCTGCCGTTCCACCTGGCCCACGGTGGGTGATTGACAGGCCCGCGGTGGGTGACAGGCCCGCGGTGTCACCAGCCTGGCGGTGACAGGGTGCGGAGGGGCGGCCGCCGAGCTGTCTGCAAACGGCGGGGTGCTGCCGGCCTGAGCCCCAGCGCCTGGAGCGCATCTGGGCTGGGCTCGCAGTAGCTGCTGGAGCGTTCATTAAGATGGTGTTGCCCACCCAGCATCGCAGTCAATTTCTAAAGCAGTCGCCTCCAGCTTTGCTGGACAGACACTCGGCAAGATGCCCTCGATGCTCACGGGCTTCTCCCTGCGCCTGGGCGCCCCGAACTGTCTGGGTGTCCCTTCAGAAAAGGCCGGAGCCGCGGCGGAGCCGGGAGCGCGGTGCCCGGCGCGGCCTCAGGGCACAGGGACCCCCGCGGGCCCGCTGGCACGGGACGCGCCCCCATTCCTGTTGATGCAGCGCCCCCTGCGGGGCGGGTGGCGGCGGCAGCGCCGGGCAGTGGAGCAGCTCCGTGCCCTCTCCAGGCGCGGCGCCTCGGCGGGGCGGGAAGAGCTCAGCTCCTCCGAGCTGCGCCGCCAGGCCTCCGGCGCCCGCCGTCGCGCCGCACCGGCCCCGCGGGGCTTCCGCACAGGGGAGGTGACTGGAGGCGCGGAGGGCAGGCGCCGGCGTCCCCCCGCGCTGGCACGGGGCCGAACTGCGCCGAGGCGAGCGGGCAGCGCTGGGAAGGAGGAGGAGAAATCGCCGCTGAGGGCGAGGGAGTGCGCCGCGTGCTCACTGGAGAGCACCGGCTGGCAAAATGAGCAGAGTCCGACCACCATGCCGGGGCTCCTGGAACCCCAGACGCGCTCCGCAGAGCCGCGGCCACCCGTGCCCCGGCAATGTTGGCGCCCCGCCCCCACGCAGCCCCGGACGCGGCGGCTCGGAGCGACCTTCCCGCAGCCCGGGGCGGGGCGCGCCCGGCGCGCCGCGGCATTCCCGCCCTGCCGCCGCCTGGCCGCGCGCCGCATGCAAATGAGGGCTCTCCTCATTGGGCCGCACCGGGAGCCCTTTGAAAGGGCGCCCGGCGATTGGCCGCGCAGCAGCTTTAACGCACACGGGAGAATCTCCCCCCCCGCCTTTATTTTTTTTTTTTTTTTTGCCGCTAATGTGTGATGCGTTCCTCTCAGACGATGTGTAACTCTGCGCGCCGGTTACTACAGATTAAGTAGTTCCCAGCCCCCCGCCCTCCCTGTGTCCGCCCGTGCGGTGGGGCGGGCTAGGGCGCTGCAGTCACGGCCGCCGCCCCGCGGGGGCTCCGGCGCAGAGGGGAGGGGGCGGCGGGGACGTCGGGGAGAGGTGTTTCCCCCCTCCCCCGCGGAGGGATATTCTCGGCGCTCTCGCCGCACTCTGCCCGCACCAAAATATTGGGAGTTAAGAGGCGGCTCGGCGGCGCCGCCGGCTCAGAAGCGCGCGGGCAGCTCGGCGGCGGCGCGGTCTGTCCTCCGCCCGCCACGGCTCCACTGCGGCGCCCAGCCCGCTCCTGCCACAGCGGCCCCCGCAGGGGCGGGCTCCACGCGCGGAGCCGAAGCCCCCGGACTTGTCTGCCTCCGCGGAGAGCTATAGTTCTGCCTGTGCCTGCCTGCGCCCCGAGCGGCTTTCGCCGGGTGGAAGAAGAAACGCGGGAGCGGCGCGTTCGCTGATTGCGTTTCTCCGGAGGACTTTGTGCGACCGACACTTGGACTACTGCCGGCGGGGACGGACCCCCAAGGACTTCGTGGGTTCCCGCTCCCGGCCGAAGAAGGAGCCGCGCAGAAGCTTTCGGCGGCCCGCCGCCCTCCGCCGGCTCCGGAGAGAGGAGAGCCGCGCCGAGCCGAGAGGACGCCGGCGGAGCTGCCGCGGGGAACTAACTCGACGTTTTTTTCCCCTCCTCGGAAGATGTTGCTTTCCAAGTTCGGCTCGCTGGCGCACATCTGCAGCCCCAGCATGGACCACTTGCCGGTGAAGATCCTCCAGCCAGGTACGAGGCTGGGGTGTCCCTGCCAGCGCCGCGCCGGAGGGGCGCGGGCCGGCCCTGCGTTACCAGGGCGTTGGGCTCGGCGTCTCGCAACTCCCGGAGCTGCGTTTATATATTTTTAAATTTTTTTTAACAGAAAAATATTGTTTTAATGAAGCCTTGGTCGGAATCAGGGCAGCGCACACAGTATGGTTCTGCTGGGCAGAGCGTTTGTGGGCATTTTTTTACATTATTTATTATTTTTATCATGATTACTATTATTATTATTCGGGTGCAGCGCGGTTGCGGACATTAACGCGGGTTTTTCCCTCTTGTTTACGCAGTGAAAGTGGAGAAGGAGCCCTTTGATAAAGTCTACCAGGTGGGCTCCGTGCTGGGCAGCGGGGGCTTCGGCACCGTGTACGCAGGGAACAGGATCGCCGACGGGCTGCCGGTGAGGCGCGGGGCTCCCGGGCGGGGGCGGCGGGCGGGAGCGTGGCGCGGGAAGCGGCGGGCGCGGCCGGCCCGGCCCTCGGCGGCGGGGCGCAGGCTGAGCCCGCCCCGCCGCTCACGGCGCCTCCGTTCTCCGCACTCCGCAGGTCGCCGTGAAGCATGTGGTGAAGGAGCGGGTGACCGAGTGGGGCACCATTGTAAGTACCCAGGGGGGCTCCGGGGGTGCCGCGGGGCTCCGCCGCGGTGAGGCCATTGTGTGGGCGGTGGGGCCCGCCCCGCTGGCGCGGCCTCTGCGTCGGGAGGGAATTTGGCGGGGGTTCGCCGCCGCAGCGCCGCGCCCGCCCCTCGGACTGCGGCAGCGGCAGAGGGGGCCCGCCGGCCGCGCCCTCCTCCCCGCCCTGCGCGCCCTCCCCGCCTCCCTCCCCTCAGCGCGGGGGTGCCCCGGGCCGCGCCACCCCCCCGCTAACCCGCGCCCCTTTTTTTGCCCAGAGCGGCATCATGGTGCCCCTGGAGATCGTCCTTCTCAAGAAGGTGGGCTCCGGCTTCAGAGGGGTCATCAAGCTGCTAGACTGGTACGAGCGGCCCGACGGGTACCTGATTATCATGGAGCGGCCCGAGCTGGTGAAGGACCTGTTCGACTTCATCACGGAGAAGGGTGCCCTGGACGAGGAGACGGCCCGCGGGTTCTTCCGGCAGGTGCTGGAGGCGGTGCGCCACTGCTACGGCTGCGGCGTGGTGCACCGGGACATCAAGGACGAGAACCTGCTGGTTGACCTCCGCACGGGCGAGCTGAAGCTCATTGATTTTGGCTCAGGGGCCCTCCTCAAGGATACAGTCTATACCGATTTCGACGGTACGTGCCTCCCACCCTTCCCGTGCCCCTCCCGGGGTGATGCCCTCCCCAGAGCTGCCGCTTAGCCCCCTTCCAGTGACCAGTCACAGCAAGCAGAGCCCCTGGTGCAGGGGTTCATATCAGGTCTATCGGTAATGGAAACCCGTGGACCCGAAGCCGCTTAGGGGTGTTCAGTTGCGTAGGAAAGAAGCGATTCCAGGCAGTGACGCAGCAGTTTATGTTTCCCTGTCTTGGAAAAAGCGGGGTTTTTTTCCTAGAGGGCGATCTGTTTACATGGAGGTTTTGCCAGTGTCGGATGTTTCCATGTGTGGATATGCAGTTTTTATATGCGGTGGTTTTTTTTAACTTGGAGTGGTGCCTCCCCCGCTCCCATTCTGCCAGTGTCCTGGAAATCCCGCATTGCAGATTTTAAAGCGATGGGGACAAATGCACTCCCTCGAAATGACTTGCCACAGCGTCTGGGGTCGATGCTTTAGAGGTGGGAAAGCTGAACACAAGCCAGCGTGTGATCAGAGGGAGCGTTTCCCCCAGTCCTTGGAGTAGCACTGATGTAACGCCGGGGTCCCGCTCCCCCCGCCCCAGCTGCCGCGCTCACATCTGTTTGTTGTGAAACCCGAAGCCCTGCCGCACGTGACCCTCGCATCACCAATTCCCCGTTTTGTTTGGTATCCAAGGAGCCCTCGGACACTGGAGGGAGGAGGAGAAGGGGGGCGAGTTGGGAAAAGCTGCCGCATAGAGGCCCCGGGGGGAGCCCTTAAAAACATAGAAATCGTAAGCGGCCCTATTTTGTTTACTGCCCTGTGGAATTGGATAAAGCAGATTAGCCCCGTGTAATGCGGGCAGACCTGAGTTTCACCTTCTTGTCGCCCTCTCCTCCTCCCTGCCAGCCCCCTTTGTCCTTTTGTGTCTATTTTTGGTGTGATGCTGCAGACGCCACGTGGTCAGTGAAAGGGAGCTTGCCTCAGTAAACAGTCAGCTGATGGGGCTGTGTTATTCCTTGCAACAAAATAGAACAACCGGATGGGCCAAGTCTGTTGATGGTGTAACCCTGCAGATGACCTGAAATTACACTGCTAATGGCTTTGGCTTGTGAAAAATTTAAAGCTGTTTAGTTTTCTGGGTTTGGTGTTGATTTTCTGTGGGTTTTATTTTTTTGTTGTTGTTGTTTTTTGAAATTCCTAAATGTCAAGTTTTTGAATTTACCTTAGCTCTGTCAGAAGGAGCTGAATAATGGGGAAACACTTTAAACCTTTAACTCTAATTCTGTTGTGGTTTTTTTTTTTCTTTCAGGAACGAGAGTATACAGCCCTCCAGAGTGGATCAGATACCACAGATACCATGGGCGGTCAGCAACAGTATGGTCTCTGGGAGTGCTGTTATATGACATGGTTTGTGGAGACATCCCTTTTGAGCAAGATGAAGAAATCTTGAGGGGGCGATTATACTTCAGGAGAAGAATTTCACCTGGTAAGTTCTGCAGAAGTCCATTTGGTTTTTTTGTTTTGGGTTTTTTTTTTTTTTAATGGTCTTGTACTCATGAGCTTGTGTGGGTGGATTTTTGTAACTGAGGATTGTCATTTTTTTACTTTTTTAGTCTAATATGGCTTTCCTTTTTTGTTATAGAATGTCAACAGCTGATCAAATGGTGCCTTTCACTGAGGCCTTCAGACAGACCAACACTTGAGCAGATTTTTGACCATCAATGGATGCACAAATCTGAAGTAGTGAAGTCTGAGGACTGTGACATAAGGCTACGGACCCTTGATACTGATGTATCTAGCACAAGTTCAAGTAATGAGAGTCTGTGAATTACTAAGGACCTCGCACTGGGAGGGGGAGCCTCAAGCAGAAAGACCACAGTGCTGCTGCCAATACATAGGAGGGGCTAGAAAAATGCATTCATTATTCTGTAGTTGAATCTTTGTCTGAGGGACTTGATTTTGTTTTCCCCCTTTGCTGGTTTCTGCTTTGGAATGAGAGATTTCCTTTGGAAACGCTGATGTTTGGGAGTTGCAGGCCAGTACTTAGTCAAAGACTGACCTTATTAAGAAAGCAGTGACCTCTTGAATACATGGTAAACTTTTTTGCTCTCATAGAGCCTGGACTAGATTTTATTTGCTTTTGAGTGCCTTTTTGAAAGCTGCTTCAGTGGGACTTTCTTTTTTGAGCTGTCTATGTCCAAAGAAGATCCAGTTCATTATAGGAATTTGCTCCCTTTAGACTCAGTGCTGGAGGAAGCAGCTCCTATGATGCATTGGAGAACCTGTTCGGTGATTGAATGAAGTAGTCCCATCCACTGGTGATGGAATACTTGAACACAGACATTTCACTCCTGCCCCCTGCCCTTTACAAATCCAACCCACCTCTGCTGCTCAAAATATTTCCTATAGCCTGCACAGAAATATGAACAGGTATATCGGCTTCTTTATCAGAAACATTTATTCATGTTCCTTTTATCATCTCTACCATTGGGCATGAGAAGCCCCTTTCTCAACTCCCCCCGGCCTTTTGTCACCCTGCGAGTCTTAAAGTATGTATGGGCATGTTGAATGCACAATCAATGCAATATTCAAGGACTTCTACTTTTTTTTTCCATACCTGTATAATGTGTTTATGTAAACTTGTTTTTTCCCGTGTACTATACAGTTATTTATTGTTTGGATTTTAGAAGACCTCCCACAGTTTTCAACTGTGGCTATTTATTTGGTTAATTTATTTGGTTAGAGTTATTCAACACTGTGCTTTCCCCTCCTTCTCCCCATGGGAATTCTAGTGGTTTGCCCATGGCACTTTTTTTTCTGCATTCCTGTCAACTTTTGGTTACAAAAAAATAAAAATAAAAAAAATTTCTGACCTTACCAGTTTTTTGTTGGAAGATGGGAAATTGTTGTACAAAGTCTAATTTAAGGGAAATAGAATGACTTTTAAAAGTTAGTATGCCTTTTGTCTGGTATTATTGTACCAGAAGTGTAAAGTAATGCTGTTTGGAAGGGTTTTAAATTATTGACATTGTACAGTCTCCGTGCATTGGCTCTGGAAGGTAGAGTGGCAGAGTCATAAACCTTAATTTATTTTAATAGCTGTGTTTCTGTGATCTGGTTGCATTTATGCAGCTTGGATTTGGATTTTTTTTCTTCTGTTTAACGGTGTGAAATGTATGGAGATCATATTTTTTATACAGGTATTTCAATTAAACTTTTTTGTATATAACAGTTCTGTGTTTGTGTACTTACTTTTACCTTCATTGTTACTTGTGATGAGCTGGGAAACACACTCTGTTACCATCTCAACCCTTGTTAGAGGCCTGCAGCAGCTGAGGCAGAGTTAGGAGAAGGTCTATGCCACTAAGCAGTGACCATTTTTAAAGAATTAAGCAATCCCTCACCTGAGCTCTATCTGCTCCTCAATCACTGTGTTTGATGTTGGACTGAGGAAGGAGTACAATACAACAGCACTAATGGCCTACATAAAAGGGAATTGGCCCTGTAATTGTGGGACTTTTACCTCTGTAAACACTGAATATCAGTGTACTTGTCCTTAAGTATAACAAGGAAGGGGTTCTGTAGCTGCTGGTGGTTACTGTTTTCACAGTTGATATGTTTACTTTCCATTACATTCAGTTTCCTTCTTCCCACTTACACCTTCCTTCTCGGGCTGGGTGAGGACTTCTGGTAAAGGGACTGCATTCTTGGGGATCAGGGTGATTGCTTTCCTTCAACTCCTAGATTATCAAAGACGGGTGTGTCTGTCACTTGATAGAGTATGATACAGGGGAGCATGTGCCATTCTCGCCTACAGCAAAGGACAAGAGAAATGTCCTCAGCATTTATCCTCACATTTATCCTCAAGTCCTGCAGATTAACGATTTCATCCTCGTTTCTCTGTAGCCAGACTTACCTGACTTGGTCTTGTTGCGGGGGCGGTAGTGATTTCAAGGTTTAACTACTGCAGAGGGATCTACGAGGTATATTTAAGGATGTGTTCAGTCATTAAAGGAGCTTTGTAGTTGTCACAGTAAAAGGCTAGGCTTAGAATCTTAGTTTCATGTTATTTCCCTTTCTGGGGATCTTTCTGCCAGCTCATCTGCTATTATTTTTGGTTCCCCGTGGGTAATAGCTCACTGGCATCACATCAAGCTCCTGATGCTAACTAGTTTAGACTCAAAATGCCAATAAATAGCAGGAGGTAAATCTGAAGAAAAAAGACCATTTTTAGTGTGTGCCGTTTTCTGATGACACAGAGGGAAGGTGTGTAGCCTTTTCTTGGCCATAAAAAGGAAGGTCACATTAATTCAGTTGGGGAATAAAGCCCTAACCACACTTCTGTCCATCAATTTATTTTCTATATTTTCTGATTTTGTTCCTTTTTTATTTTAGACTTCTTTATCCAGTTTTTAATGAAAATCTGTATAAATGCTAAACCTAGTCCCTGAAAAACTCAGTTCCCTATTGTTGGAACTCTTCACTGAAATAAAAGATTGCTTAGAAAAAAATCACAGTGTCATATGAGAGGAACACTTAGAGTGAATGTTTAGAGTTTTGCTTTGGAATGAGAATTCCTTTTGCTTAAGAAGTGAGGATTCAGGTATGCTACAGGAGAGATGATCCCAGCACCTAGTGCCCTTCTTTAGGGAAACATGTTTCTAACCACAAGAGGTCCCTGGAGAAATTCCAGTAGCTGACAGTAATTAACATCTTCCACTCCAGTGACTTCACATGTTCACAGCTGTTCAGAGGGATGGCAGCAGGGCTGTATGGGTGAGCTTCAAAGGGCTACCAGAAAAGCGATTCTAAAAACACATTTGTAAAGCTATTGTTGATTGCTGAGCCAGGGACTTTCAACATTTCCACAAGAGCTGATGTTACTTTCCTTAGCTTCACTGAGAATCAGGGTTGAAACGCTCTGTTTTGAAACATAAAAACTATGTTTTCACCTTTTGCTACTGAGGCAAAATGCATTAAAAGGATAAAGGTCAAAAGGACACGGGCACGAGTGCTGACTCCCCTCTGGGATTAGCTCAACATAAAAGGTGCACTTTCAGTGCTGCACAGGCAGCTTTGCTTGTGAAACTCCCCTGCACACTAATAGAAGCCATGTGGCTGAAACACCATATTCTGAAAGTAATGATTTGTAAAAATAGCTTTTCATTACAGTTGAAAGTTGGAAAATGATGTGTTAATACAGTTCCATTAGCTGAGTGTTTCTGCCAAAATGAGCAAGTCTGTGACAGCTCTTGGTTTCTCCTGTGCTTCTATCTGATATTAATGCCATTAAATGTTATTTCTCTGGGATCCTCCTCTTCATACTCTCTCCCCACTAGGTTGGTTTTCCACAGCACAAAGCTTGAAAAGTAAAATTCAGCAGGTCATCCAAAACACTATAGTTTAAATCAGGGCCTGTTTTAATCTTGAAAAATTGATTTAACACTACTCATACCTATGCATGTATGTATGCTACTGGCTTCATAATAGATATTTAAAATAAATTCTAGTGCTGAAATATCTTTAACAATGTAGTGTTTTGTGTAATTCATATCCTGAGTAAAGCTCATTTCCCTGAGTGCATAAGCATACACTGTCTTCTTTTTTTTTTTCTCTCTTTTTGTTAATTGACCTTATATTTCCTGAAGCAGCTGAATAAGAGCCCTTTGAAAATAACTATCAAAAGATGTTAGGAAGATTGACTAGGGTGTGTTCCCACCAAACACTGTTCTATGGTTCTCAGTGGTTTAGTGACCTCTGTTGGTGAAATTAAAGTACATGTTCCAAAAATAATGATGCGTAAATTGGGGAGATTTTAAAGCACTGCTGGTTGATATGTTTAGATATGAGTGAGTATGGCTGATACTTAATTATCCCATAATGCTTGAAGGGATATTTCACTAAAAGTGAAAAATTTTAAATTGCTACAAATGCAAAAATCTCAATAAAAATGGGGAGAGGGGATTATGTATTCAAAAGATTGTCAAATCTGCATCTGATGTCTCAGTGCTAACCTGCCTGGTGTGCCCCAGTCACCTACATGACTCTTGGCATGAGCATTTACAGCCATATTAGCCCTCATTCTTCCACTTCATTTCAGCAACCATGAGAGTCACTTGTCTTCTGGCATGCAGATGGGCAATAATTCTCAGTGGTGTAACAACAGAATGTTGTGGCCCTATCAGCCTCATATTAGTGGAATTTTTTCTACTAACAGCAGTGATGCCACAATTCGTAGCAGAGGTCAAGATGGCAGCGTTTTACTTTCATTGCAATACAATTTTTGATACTGCCCCAAAATTTTCTCTGCTTGTAAATTTGCAATTACTGACTTTCATGTGATTTAAAAATTTAATTTGTTTTTGCCTACAGCATTTCTTTAGGTAGCTGATTTGCCAGAGACGTAATAAGGTTTGATTATATTGCAGAACTACTGAACAAAGTGATAAGGAGGCCACAAATCCATGCAACTAAAAATTAATTTTCATCTGAATAAGAGAAGATTCCTAATTATTTTCAGAGAAAGTTTGTCTCATAACTGGTGAATTTGTGTTATCATTAAAAAATGGGTCCGCATAGACATGCTAGCTCTTTTTTTGATGAAGAGAAGTGACTAGAGAACTCCAGAGCTGAGGTGTAACTCAAGGCAAAATGAGGAGCAGAAAATGCATCCATTAAATTCTTGCAGATATTTTGTTAGCTTGCAATTCCACCCCTTTTCTTCCAACAAATTTAAAAGGTATTCAATCTTTCTGTCCTTTACTGCTCGTAATTATTATTTGTGATACAGCCTGGCACACTCAAGTTTTAAGAAACATTAAGTGGTTTGCCATACTCTGATAAAATCGGCATTTTTATATCTCAGATGCTGGGATTTCCTTTTCCTTAAAATGCTGTGAAGGAAATTACTTGCCTGCGGAAACATTCTGCTTACATAATAATATAAATTCAATATAGGTCTCAGATTAGCTGTGTTTAAGCTCTAATTAATATGGTCTTAGTAAGAACGTTATCTATTATGGCTAATACTCTGCTAATTGACTCCACAAACCATTATGTAAAAAGCTGCTTATACTAGTCCACTAAGAGAATTAGTGAGATGCATACTTTGACTTGCACTGTTTCTCAGGTAAGTCTGTGTTAAACATCCAAATTAGAATTAAGTCACAGTCAGAAAAGTGACTTGTGGATCAATATGATTCTTTGTTTACTATTATTGACTCAGCAGTCACTGTAAGTCTCCACTTAGGAGTACAGAAAGATTACAGAAAATTATACTGAAAACTGAAGTATTTTGGTATTTTGCTCAATTATGTACTGTTACTGAATCTTGAAGAAAGTGTTTTATTATTTTATGAATAATTGTCTGTGTAATAGCTAGGTGGATTTTTTTGTTTTTTTTTTTTTTTGTCTGTAGGTTAGTGCTACTAAAAAAAAAGCTCTTTTGTAAAAATAAGAAAAGTTTTGCTTGAGAAATTTACTCTGGTAATTATGAATGAACTGGTTTCAGGGTTGAAGTTTCTCTCTCCCCTTTTCTTCTTCCTTTCTTTTAGGACAGGAAAATATAAGCATCAAATATCAGTCTATTTGAATTAAAATATATAAATATGTTATAAAAGATTGGAGTGATGATTCTCCCTAATGTATTTCTTTTCCAGAATTTTCCAAGCCTAATATAGTCATGAAAGGGAAAAGTCTCTTTCAAGATCATCCTATGGAAAGATGTCCATTACCTGTGGGGAAATACTCCTGTGTTCAAGACTGCATGCAAAGATTTTGGGGTGGACAGAGGGGAAGGGAGAGGAGGGTAGTTAGTTAGTTAGTTAGTTAGTTAGTTAGTTTGTTTGTTTATAACTTCTAAGTAATATCAAAATCCTTAAAATATTAAGATTTACCCGCATAGAAAAATGTAAGAGATCACTGCTTTGCAGAGGGAAATTTGTCTATTGTCTGGGCAGATATAAATGGATAAAAAACTTAATCAACAGGAAGGCAGATTAAGTTGTGGTAAGGAAGAGTTTTATATCTGTAAGGTTAGCTGAACACCAGAGTAAGCAGACTGTGTAGTATAGCAAATCAATATTTTTAGAAACACACATTTTTCAGAAATCATCTAGAAGATACAGCTATTTTAAAATTACCTTGAATTTCTTCAGCCTAATGATCTTGAATTACGAAGACAGATTTCAGTCACAATATTCAGCTGCTACTTGAACCAATACAAAATTTATTGACAGTGCTGGCTTTGCTACTGGCAAAACCAAAACTTTTTCATGCAGATTTGACCTAATCAATAGCAATGGTGACAGATTTTCTCGTGATGGTGAGGCTATGGGGCCACTGACCTTTTCTCATAGCCAAAGTCAGCTAAATTGTTCCTCCCAATATCCTTTCCTTTTGCTGGTGCATTGGTATTGAGATCAATAAACTGATCTCTCTGATAGCAACCCAGCACAAGAGAGGGAATATGCACAACCTCTTGGGTCTGGGATGTGATGGAAGATACATGGTACTGCTGAAGAAAGGAAACGTGTAAAAACAAAATTTTCTCTGGTCAGTCTTCATCGAGCATACCCCCTAATCTCTATTTGATAACTTCTGCAACAAGGAATTAGTAAAGAACATGACAAATCTTGCTATTTTTAACCTCACATGCAAATTATTTTAAGTGGCTTTTCTTCAAATCAGATGTTGAGCATTTGTTTGTGAGGCATCAAGTACTGATGAAGTGAAAGAACTAAGGTCACTCAGAATCCTACACAGGTCAAAACTTAATTTATGACCATATTTATATATCTCAACAGTATGCCCTACTTTTTAACCAGCTTCACAGGTACATTTGCAAATGAGAAAATACATTAAACATTTCAGAATTGTTAATCAATGATGATGCTTTATAGCTATTAATGAAGAAAATATATGTGGCAGTGAGAAAAAATAATGCAAATGAGTTATCATAATTTCATTTATTGTTTTATCTCAAGCTCTATGATTTTCCTATTTCTCTGCCATTTTGATTCTCCTCAGCAGGCATGAGCTCTCTAGGATATTTTTATCAATATTCACAGTTTATTATGTAGGATTCCAATGTACTTAACTTCTGCAACTGATCTTGAAAATCTTGGTTAGTCCCTATCTAAACCATGATTTTTGAGTGCATTTTAAAGATGCACTGTTTCCAGTTTAGTGCTTGTTGTGGTGATGCACTCAAGTAGCTCTAGTCTCTGAGGATCACTATTTCCCCTGACAACTCCTAGCCAAAATACTTTTGGTGATATAGGACCCAATTCTGCAGTTCTTGTCCAAAAATTCCAATCATTTCAAGAGAGGTTATGTCTGTGTGATGACTAAAGAGATATCCCTTATCTTGTGAAAAAAGAGTGTCTGCCCTAGAGAGAAAATAAACAAGAAAACCTGAAGTTGTAAAGGAAACCTTCCTGCAATGCTGAAAAGTAGTAGAAAAAGGAGAAAGAAGCCCTTCTGTCTTTCAGAAGTCATAGCTGCACCTCTCTGTAAGACAACAAATGTTATTTGGAAAGCAGGGGCAAGGTAGCTTGAAAGAAAAGCAGAGCATAAAAATTATCTCAAAACCTGAGTCCTTGATGGCATTTTTGTTAATACCACAAAGAAGGCAGTTAGTTACTCACCCCTGAAATTAGCTCAGTTGGTTAGATCATGCTAAAAAGCACCAGTTCTTTTTCCCCATGTAACTGCCTGTTGGTGCGAAAAAGGGTTCATAACAATGTTGATCATAATTTGTACCTCTCTTTTCCTCTGCTGAAAAGACTTTCTATGTCACCAACTAGTGTCACAATCCAACTCCTTTTATGGCCTGTGACAAACTCCTACTGATACAGGTGATGAGGGCAACATGGGTGAGTCACAGTTTCAGAAAAAATAGTACATACTTTCATATTCTTTACTAAGTTACCTCCTTATTATTTAGTATTATTTTAAAACTGTCATCATGGCAAAAACTGCACTGGTGCCAGGGGTTCTTTTCGCTCAGATAGTTTTCAGAATCCTTTAGAGACTTCATTCACTGATTATTAATATATATATATATATGATGGCAACTTTTGTTTACATCTCACTGCAATCTTATAACTTTCTTAATTCCAGAACAAAGTAATATAGTTGACAATACTGAATATTTAGCCAAGTTATTAACAGACCTGAAATTATTTACTCTTTCTGACCAATTTTTGTTTTCTTGCAATATGCTGAATTTCTTTAATGGAAATTTCAAATGATACAAGTTCATATGTATGGCTATCTATATATATAATATTTCAAACTCTTACAGTATGTTTTCTGAAATGAACAGATTAGTTCAGTTGAAGCTCACTGACAACTGGGCACCACAAATGGTGGTGCAAGGCAATATCAAGGCAATATTAAAAAGTCATAAAGAATCCCTGGACAACACAAGATTATCAGAAGTGCACATTTGAGTTCTCCCAGATCTTGCAGGTGGCCAGTACAAGACTTGTGTGGCAGTGGTGACAAACTGGAATGGAAGATACTTCAAGTATCATAGTGATAAGGCATCAAATGACCTGGTGCTGGTTTTCTGCAGGGAAAGATTACCATGCCCAGAGGGCATATGTTTGTTCTCCAGTACTGTGCTTCTGCACTCCAGCTGCTAAAATTGAATATAATTGATTGCCAATTGGCTTAGACCTGGGAAAAAATACAAACATTTGTGTTGAAATTAAAGTATCTTGACATATCTAGATGAACATTTACAATGCTGTTAACTGACTCAAGTTAATGCAATCAACTCAGAGGAGCAAAACACTCCAGAATCACAGATGTCAGATTAAGAGATTGTCTAATCAAACTTTCTGCAAGTACATTTTCCCAGGTAAGTTTTTGAACTAACACCTCTTTGAGAACTATAGATAATAAAAAGTCGTTCATTTTCTCTTTCGTCACTAGTTTTATATAAAGCCTGTTTGGGAACATTTGTTGGAGTACCTGTTACCCCAATTTAGCTGGAATAGTTTCAGTTTTCAACTGAAACCCTGGTCTGGGTAGGTAGATCAGTAGTTACCACACCCTGATGTCTGGTTCTTATGTATATTTCCATGTAGATTTGCCCTAGAAGGTGATTTGCTTATTTAAAGAGCAATATGGGGTATGAAAGGGTTATGTAAATATATGCTTTGCAACTACAGTAGTGGCCATTTTAAATTCGTAAATGTCATTTTAAAAAAATCACATAGTGAAGAAAAGTTGCAATGGCATCTTTATCTGATACAGCTGCTCACTGATTACCTAAAACTATGGAGCAGCTACTTGCAACAGATTTATGCTTCACACGCGTTTCAGTCTAACCATCTCAAACGCTGACTGGTGTATGTTCAAATTTTGACCACAGGCTGGCCTGCATATGCCACTGTAATTTATACAGTTGATTACCTTCCACTTTCTTAAGGATATTAACTGGCATGAACCTTCATTTTTTTCATTTCCAGTAATTAATTCCCTGTAGAGAGTGACTGAAAATGCTAAACAAAAGTTTTAATCAGAAATTATTAGAGTTGTCTTGTCAGCCGTCTGTTAATCACCGTGCATTTTTGTATAAGGAGTGAAAATTGTATTAAATCTTATACTTAATTAAAACACATTGTCTCCATAGCAGATTGGAAAGTACTGTCATCTGTTTAGACTTGCACCCTAAGATTCATTAAGGGTTGGTTTCCTGCAATATGCAGGCATTTAGAAATTCGTTTTACTGGGCACTGAATGAAGGTACAAAGGGTGAGGGTTGTAGCACACGCAAGAATTCTTTTGTTGAGGGTCTTCCAAACCACCCCAGTAATGCAGACTGACAACATAGTGAAGGAATACTAATGAAACTGAATGGCATTAAAACTAGAAAGTGAAGAATAATGAGGGAAAAAAAATTGCCTTGCAGATTTTGGGATTCATTGTGGCAGTCCGGTCTTGTGAATTACATGGGCACTAGAATTTTGTACAATCATTCCTGTTTGAATCTTTATTATATAAATAAAAAAAAGAAGTGATTTTTTGAAAATTTACCATTTCTGTGGAAGTAACTACAGCAGCTTGTTGAAAGCTAAGGAGACCTGAATGCTCTGGTGTAAAATATTCCTCTAAAGATTCAGAAGGAAAAATATGGGAAAATGACAATGACCAATTACTGTTTATTATTACAGTGGGGTGCAAAGACTTGCAAAACGTTGCTTGTTTTCAATGTGTTTTTAATACATCAGCATCCTGCTACATCATCATTGTGTAGGAACATGTAAGAGGTGAATATCTTATTACTGTTTTCTGGGAAGAATTTAATATCAGCCCCAAGTTCTTGCCAGAGTGTGGTAGACGCTGCTCTGTTCATCAAGATGACTGAACTGCAGACAGTCATTTGGCCAAAACTGGTATTAAGTGTTGGCTTGTAAAACCAATCTTATCACTGTGTCAGCTGCTTGTTGTGTTTTGTAGAATCTCACTGTTATCCATCTTGACAAGTTTGCTCTGTTCCTGCCTGTTCCTTGCCCCAGGGATCATCTTTAGCTACCTGGATTTCTTATCTCTTCACTACTCTTTACCATTTTCACACCACACCCTTTGGTTTCATAGATCTCTTGACTATCTCTTGGTTACTCTGTCTCTTGCCTCCAGCCCCAGCTTCAGGGATTTGCCAGCAGTGTTCATGTCCCAGGTGTATTGCTGCTGTGAAGACTTTAGAGGCATTGCCCTGGGAACATACGGTCAGATGCAGCAGTAACAAGTGAAGTACCTCACTGAGAGCCAGAGGCAGACATGGGTAAAAAGCCATTAATGTTTTATATTACTCCTATTTATCATTAGCAACTGTTGATTAAGTAAGTAATATGTAAGTAAGTATTAAGTAAGTAATATGCAGCTGTGCTCTGAAGCACTTGCAGTCCAGAAAGACAAACAGCATGTAAAGTGTAAGGGGCAAGGGATGAATATATATTTTTTGAAACAATACCATCTATTTTTACTGGCCCTCTGCCTGGCCATTATTAACTCACAGAACTTTGTAGGCATCCAAGTTGGATCTTCCTGCTGTTACTGGAAAATTTTTCTTGGCTCAGGTATGCAAATAATTTCCTTTCAAACTCAACACTATGTTGTTACAATATCCATTTTGATAATCTAATGGTCAAATGTGATGATTGTCTCTTGGAGCACCTCACAGGGACACTATTGTTGTGTGATAGTGACCTTACATCTGGGAACAGCCTTGCTTAGGGCTTCCCAAATCTATCTCTTACAAGAGGGACTGCATGACTCTTACAAGTCATGCAACTTCTGACTCTTTGCACTGCTGTGGCATGACCCTGACACTGCAAATATTCTTCTGCATTATGCAAGGGTTTCACTACAGAAGGAGGATTATGTGAGGTCATGGCTAGAGTCTGATCCTGCCTCAGTCCCAGATGTACAAGCAGAAAACTGTTGAGTGGATTAATATGTAAGTGGCTTTTAGAGGCAACTGCCCTCTTATCTGACATTGCTAGGTGAACAGATGCTAGATGTTGCTAGATATTGCTAGGTGTTGCTGGATGGCCCCAGTCTGTTCAACAACCATCTGCATTAACTTATACTATAACCTTGGACAAGAGCAGCCAATGGGACCAGCCCACCTTTGTCACACACATGGGCTTATTTTTACTTCTTTAGGCATGTACACATTACTCTATTTTTATCCCTTGACAGCATCCCTTGATAGCTAATCTCATCTCCTCTTCATCAACCAAAAAAAAAAAAAAAATCTAGTCAGAGGAACCATATCACTTCTAACAGGAAACTGTACAAGCCCCAGTTGATTTGCTACAACAGAAGACACACAAAAGCAGAAAACATTGATAAAAGCAGGTGTGTAATGTAGGTCTTTCTTTCAAGCTACACAAGTGGACTTCCCTGGCAGAATGGAGCTGCTGGAGGAGATCTTTCACTGCCTAACTTAATGTTTCCAGCTTCATTTCATTAGTACTCTAGTATCACAAGTAGCAAAATTTCATCTACCACATACATAGGTGCCTGTGAAGCCTACATGCCCCTGTTAGAGCAAAGGGTTAAAGAGTCATTCAAATATCTTGTAAAAACTATTACTGCTGATAAATATGAATTCTGTGGGGTTTTTGCCTATAACTGTCTTGTTAAAATGAAAATCAAGCCATACCATATTGTCAGGTTTCCCCTCCATCTCCTTATCCATTGCTATTTTCACTCTTACCAGTTGGTAAGAGTGAAACCTGCTTCGCTTTGCCAGCAGTTATCTTGCTAAACCAGAGAGAAAGAAAGAGTCTCAGGTCTTGATTATCTTGACTTTGGAAATTAATGTTGCCATCAAGTGAAGTGTGAACATAATGAAAGCAAACTTGACTTTCAGAAAAATCAGTGAGCTGGAGGCAAGTATTTACATCCTTTTGGACTGAAATCAGGCAAGTTCAGGGAATGTAGGAATAACTATTTGTTGTATATAATAGGAGCACATCAGAGCAAGAGTCTTCCCAGATGTACTTTGGATCACCTCTAAAGGGTTTGGGAAGGCCTGTGGAATGGCAATTAGAAAACTGACAAGTGGGCAAATGCAGAAACAAGCTAAAAGGTAGATATCTGCCTTAACTCTGTTAACTGCATGAGCTGTTTGGGCTGGGGGAGAGCTAAAGTCTGATTAGAACATTTCTGCTCTGTAACATTTCAAAAGAAAGATTATATCTGCCTCTGCTCCCCAAAGAAAGGAAAGAGTGACCAACAGCAGAAAAGCTCAGAAGGTGAGTGGGAGTCAAATGATCTCGTGCTGTTGGTGGCAATAGTGGATACAGGGTGAGGAACATTGATGTGGACACAGTGCAGAATGATGTCTTGGTAAAGTCCATTCATCATGGCTTTAAGGATCAGTACTGCAAAGATTTTAAGCTCTAATAGCTCATAATATCACTATCTAAAGTTCTGTCTAGACTTGGGAGACCAAGGACAGATTGTCCTAGATTAGACTGGTTTCAGGGAGATTAGATAAAGTCCTTCGATTTTTTTTTTCTTTTACTTGTGATATTAACGAAATAGGGCTCTTGGGATATCATTAGATCAGTTAGCACCTGCTCAGGTGCAAATGTGAAGACATATGGAATGCCCTTAACAACATCAACAAACTATATTTTTCCTCAAAAGGATTCAGTACGTGCTAAACAGTCAAGGCCAGAGATCTCTGCATCCTGAGTGCTTAGGGGTAAATGATTTTAACTTAGATTTCATTTACATCGCTGGATCTTGCGCCTTTCCAGACAGTTAAGACAAGCAAGGCTCCAACGGGTGAAAATGAGAGGGAGGAGGTTCCAGTAACTCAATCTTCTCTCCAGCACCTTGAGGAGTTACAATTTTAAGGCAGCTAAAGTACTTTTGTACTACTGCAGGGCATCTAGTCAGTCTGGAAGAAATCAACACGTCAAGAGAACTTCTTCAGTAGGTGTTAAATGCTCCCATCCTTTCAGCAGGAGATTTTTTTTAATGAAAACACCTCTGGGGATGAGTACAGAAAGAAAACAATGCCGTGCTGAGGGGTGTAAACGGCTTCATTCTCTTTGATGGGTCCTCATCCTCCCTGCTTGGGATTTCTTGCTTACAGTCCGTGATCCTGTCAGGTGTTAGTAGCTGACACAGCGAGACTTTGGGGTTGTTTGCATCATGTAGTTATGTCATAGCAGTCAGTAAGACGGTAACAGAGAGAAGGGCTCAGGCAATTTTAATATACCAGAGACCCTAGATCCTGCAGCCCCTGCTCCTTGAGAACACCCAAGGCTCAGTGGAAATGTTCAACCCTCCCTTTTCCTCCTCTCTTCCTTCCCCACGTGCATCTTTTTCTGAAGAGAGAAGGACCATCAAACTGGCATCAGACCACTGGCCACTGAGATCAGACAGGGAGAAGGGAGAGAACTTGGGATGCCTGCAGTGGCAAGAGGATCCATCAGATCTTCTTTCCTGTAAAAGAAAGGTATGCAAAGACTCCCAGTTTACTTGGGAAAGTATGTAGAGAATCCATGAGACAGCTGGAGAGGCAAGGACCTTCATTGCCTTTATTTTCATGAAGGAAAGCAGATATTACACACACACACACACACACAGACACACAGACACAGACACACAGACACACAGACACACAGACACACAGACACACACACACACACACACTTCATTCCTAGCATGCATTGGCTTTGACAGCATGCCCCAGATTTCCCTTTTTCCATGACATCCTCACCTCATCCTGTCTCATGTTTCTGCCTCCTGAACTCCTCTTCCTGCTTGGGAAAATATGGGATAACTTTACCCAAATACCCTTTCTGTCTCAGTGTGTGTTTCCTTTACTGCCTGCCCAAACAAACAAAACCACATAAAATTCCTTTTTAATTTTCCAAACTAGTTTAAGTACTATTTGATCTGCATTTCTGACTGGGTTCGTCAGTTAACAAGCAGTTATGGTGCTTGTCAAAATGCATATTGCTAGCGATGGAGTGAGTGATTTTAACAATCAATGCAATTTTAGGAAGCAATCTCCTTTGTCCTCTTCTTAATACTGTTACACTTATTACTTCTGCTGCCTTTACTTAGTAAAAGTTATTGTAGAAACCTGGACAAGAAAGATGTTATCTCTTTCTGACTCTCAGTTAATAGAAACCTTCTCTGTATTATTGGGGGAAAAAAACCAAAAAAAGCTTGGAGATATATTCTTCCAGCACTTTCATCTGCATTTGCAGTAGGTATCTGAATGTCAAGGTCACACATTTATTTTAGACTTTTTAGCTGTTAGCCAAATAGCAGCAGTAGAATTTGATCATTAGATACTCAAACCCAAGAAAAATGGCCATATGGCTACATGTTATTAAATGTTACAAAGAAAGAAGAGAAGAAAGCAAATCCCTGCATATCTGTTCAGTACTTAGAGAAATTTCATCCAAAAAATTCAATTAGTTCCTCGCACATGTCACATGGACACATCAGTTTCACTGCTCCAAGTCAATGAGGCTGAGAGACCGCAGAGCATTTGGGAAGGAAGAGGCCGGGTTTGGTGTGGCAGCAGCATCATCAGCATCCCTCTGCAGCATTTAGGGAGGAAGAGGCCGGGTTTGGTGTGGCAGCAGCATCATCAGCATCCCTCTGCAGCATTTAGGGAGGAAGAGGCCGGGTTTGGTGCGGTAGCAGCATCCCAGCATCCCCACCCATGCTCTGCTCAGGGAGGTGACTCCCAGCTCCTCCCCAGCTGTGTCTAGACAGTGACAATGACAGTGCACAAGCTCCCAGCACTGAATGAGACTTCAACAGCTGCACCTAATCATGTTTTTGATCTACAAGAAAATTAAAAATATATGAATCCCTGAATCTTAGGTGTGAGAGAGTTTTGTTTTGTTGTTTTGTTTTTGTTTTTGTTTTTTTTTTTCTCTGAGGAGAACTGTCACAATAAAAAAGTAATTAATAATGTATTTTGCTGTTAGCGTCTTTATAAAGAATTGATTTTTCTGGCGTGAATTTGGGGTTTTCTCCAAGATAAGTTGCTCTTTGAATAATTTACAATACTACCCTAGAGCAAACTGAGATTTATACCAGAAACAACAAATAATATTTTTAAAGGTAAATTGAATCACATGCCATTATTCTTGTGTAAGGCTCTTTATTTAAAACACACCTTGCTCATTTCAGCAATACAAGTTATAATTAAATCCAAATACTTAATTTATGTAACAATAGAATTACTACAGGGAAACAAAACAAAAAGAAATTAAAAGGAGGAACAAAAGGAGAATTCAAACAAGACTTGTTTGAAGAAAAACTGCATTACCCCCTCCAAAAAATGAAGCAGTTACTTACACTTCCAACATTAGGACTTGGCAGACCTAATACTAGATCATCTTTTTTCTAGTAAAACAAGCATTTCAGAGGAACACAAATGACCTTTCTAACAGCCCCAAAACAACAATGTCTTTTTAATGTGTACATGTTAAAAAGTCATATGTATGATACAAATTTCTTCATCATTACATTACATGTTTTCTCACTTGGCCCCATAATTTTGTGACCTAAACAGTGCCAGCCCAGACAGTCTGACCTTTAGTAAAGTTTTTACTTGAGCCCAGCTTAATTACCCTTCAGCTCAGTGCGAGAAATTATATGGCTATAAACTACGAATGAAACATACATTTATATTATCAACTATTCCTTCATAGGACATTTTAAAAGAGCCTTATAAAGCTTATTTAATTTTTTTAAGTGAGAAATATCAGTTCTTCATTTAATTTTTCCTTATGAAATTTGTTGTCGATTTGCACAGGCAAGATGTGGCCCACAAGTGGAAAAGAAAACTCATACAGGAAGCAAATTTCTTCTTTGAGAATAAATAGCAATATTATGGTGGCATTTATCAGGCAGGAATAAAGACAGTATTTTGTTTGCTCTGCCACCTGTCTACATTAAGGCAAGAATTTATGGCTTCTATTAGCACATATTTGTCTGGATGTACATACACCAGTGGCCATCATAAAAGTAACTAAAAGGGTTTAAAATACAGAAGCCAAACGCTCTTAAAGGTGATGTTCAGAAGATTGTTAAAAATAAGTCTGTCTTTTCTTCTTATTTAATATGAACCAAAATTACATAGGAGGATTCTTTTACTTCTATTTTAGCAGGTTCAAGATAAAAAAAAATAACAAAAATTTAAATAATTTTTTAAAAAGCACCAAAATGCAACATGCTATACTATGTATGATATATCTATATGTTTTCATCAGAAAAGAAAGTAGAAAATGGATTTATTTACTCTGTTATTCCACATTTGGTGCTCACTATATTCTTATTAGTGCATATTCAGGCCTGAAAGAAGCACCAGGAGTGAGGTAGCTCTGTGACACAAAGAATTTATCCCTCCCTGGTATTTCTGCCTGAAGGGAGAAGGTAACCTTTCTGTAGCTCTGAATAACTTCCCTGGATGTCATGGTTTAAGCCCAGCCGTCAACCAAGCCCCTCACCAAGCTTGCTCACTTCCAGGTGGTAAGATTGGGAGAGGGTCAAAAAAGCAAAAATGACAAAACTCATGGATCGAGACAAAACCAGTTCAATTGGGATAGGAAAAGCCACACAAATAAAGCAAAATAAGGAATTCATTCACCACTTTCCATGGGCAGACAGGTGTTCAGCCATCTCAGGGAGAGCAGGGCTCCATCACATGTGGCAGCAACTTGGGAAGATAAATGTGACCACTCGAAACATTCCCTCTTCCTTCTTCTTCCCCCAGCTGTATATACTGAGAATGATGCCATGTGGTTTGGAATATGCCTGGGGTCATTTGGCATCAGCTGTCCTGACTGTGTCCCTTCCCAACTTCTTGTTCCCTTCCATTATCCCTCCTTGCTGGTGGCATAATGTGAAGAGCAGAAAAATCTTTGACTCTGTGTAAGAACTGCTAAGTAGCTAAAACATCTCTTTGTAATCAACAGTTTCCAGCACAAATCCCAAACACAGCCCCATAACTACCTTCTGCTGAGAAAATGAACTCTATCCCAGCCAGAACCAGCCCACAGAGTAATAGGGACTGTGCAGGAAAAGAAAATTGTAATTAAAAATGTAGGAAATATATTAATTAACATTATCATTACAGATCAATCATCTAGGAAGTATTTGTGTGTATAGTACTCAAAGAAAATATTCTTCTATTGTCAACAAGCTTACATTTCTTGAAATGGGGAAAAGGTCACCTGCTTAACTCTCAGTCAAATGTAGAAAGAAATTGTTCACCCAGATTTTATATATTTTTGCTCTTGTATCCAAAATAGCATACTTGCTTGTACTTGAATTTCATACCCAGACTTAAAAACTGTAATAATATTTCAGTCTGACATAGAGATTAAAGTATATCAAAATATATGTGCAAATGCTAGTTTAAGCAAAGCCTTTTTCAAAAAGGGAACCTGAGGTTTCTGACCTGATATAGCTAGTAGATAGAGCAGAAAAATTGTCAGAGTAGCAATTTTGCATTTGGGCATTAGGGAACTGCAGAATTATGCTACTTTTGATTTTTTTCCATTTGCATGGACACCTTGGAAAACCAAAATTTCTAAAAATCTTTGTTTTGGATATTTAATTTATACTTACAGTAAAATAAAATTCTCCTGATGAGAGGATTGTCATTGTCTCTAAAAGCAGAACTTAGTCTATTAATCACATTTAGCTTCTGTCCAAACCACTGATGTTCCATTTAACCAACATTGTCCATGGCTATATAATACTCCTTTTCTGCCTTTTCATTATATATAGAAACAAAATATTTAGTTGCATCTCTTTCTACAAAATGTAATCAATAATTCTAAATGTAGTCTGTTACTTGGTTGAGATTAGCTTAAAACAGCAAAAGTTGTACATAATGGGGACTTATTTCTATGACAGAAATTAGTACTTTGAAAAACTTGTGTCACTGTGTTAGGCATCATGAAAGCTGTATACTTTACAAATCACCCATGGTCTCAGAAAGCACAAATATTTGTAAATAAAATGCCATTTTTTTTCTTTATTGCGCCCTTATAAGTACAGAAGGAAGTATGTTTGTTTCCTTTCTAGGGGAGCAGAGTAATATTTTTTCTGAATGTTCTGTATTTTCTATATTTATTACTGTTTCTATCTGTTCACTTCTGAGTATACGACAAAATATTTTTTTTGCCCTGTGTTAAGGATCATGACAGGAATCTTTAATTAATAGCAAGTTGCACTTGAAGCCAAAACCAGGGACACGTGATGGAAACTCTGCATTCTTTGCAGTCCTGGGTGTCCAGTAGAAATTTAAATTCATGGTAGCAGGCTGTAATGCTGAAGCAAAAGAAACACAGTTTATTTGGGCTCTGGTCCTGCTTACTTTTGAAAAGCTCTGTATATTTTTTACAGAAAAATGCATATCTTCTTGTAGAAAGAATGAACAACAGAGTTTTCAAGGCCAAGATCCTTGGTGCCACTACAGAATGACAGATATTTCATGTCAATTCCCAGTTCTACAGCTCAGGAGGAAATTAAGCAGCTTTGACACTTATATATCAAAAGCACAGAAAACCCATGTAAACACATACTCAGAGTAGAAGTAAGAATGAACCGAAAATATTTTTAATGGTGATAGAGAGATGTTGGAAGCTAAGCACCATGCAGCTGCTCACTCATACCTGCGCCCTCCTGTCTCAGTGGGGTGGGGAGGAGAACTGGAAAAAAAAAAGGTAAAAGACATGGGTTAAGATAATAATTAATTAATTAAAATAGTTTGATGATTGAAATAATTATTATATTTATTATTAATACTAAATACAAAAAATAGCAAAGGAAATAGAGACAGCAAAACCAGAAAGGAATAAAACCCAAGAGAAACAAGTGATGCCCAATGCAGTTGCTCACCACCTGACTGATACCCAGCCTGGCTTGAGCAACTATTGGCCCCTCTTGGCCAACTCTCCCCAGTTTAAATACTGGGTATGACATTTTATGGTGTTGAATGCACACTTTGGCCAGTTCAGGTCAGCTGTCCCAGTTGTGCTCCCTCCCAGCTCCTTGTGCAGCTCCTCACTGGCAGAGCATGGGACACTGAAAAGTCCTTGACTTAGGGTCAGCACTGCTCAGCAACAGCCAAAACATCAATATAACTGTGTTTTCATTATCCTCATACCAAATCCAAAGTACAGCAGTGTACCAGCCACTAGGAGCAAAATTAACTCTATCCCAGCCAAAATAAGAACTATTCATAAGGCAAGTTTCTGTCTTGTGATTTTAGCCCACTTTAAAGGGAACTTTGCTGTTTTGCTGGAATCAAAACATACACATAGCTTTTGAGAAGACAATGAAATGTGTTTTGCTGGCAGAGTCATTCACAGCATCATCAATTCTGTGAGTGTTCTCTGCGTCCTGCAAATACTGAGTCAGGAAAATGTCACTTCAACTGTGTTTACATCCTTTTATGCTCATTTTAAAAAGATTAAAATAAAGGTATCAAGCTTTCTAAAATGGCAAATTTGAAAAAAAAATAAAAACAAACAAGTTAAAATGTTTGCTGAAACATATTTATTATTTCTATTCATTTCTATACCTTAATTTTTGATGCTTGATTATACAGATCAATCTGTCACAAAAGACATTGTGAGTTGTGTAAATAATCAAAAATAGAGAAATTCTGAATATTGATATTCACAAAAGAACTCTGATTAATTACTTCTGGACTATTTTTCAAGTAATTAAGAAAAAAACTTAAAGTTTCTCAATTCTCTTATGAATATTCTGAAAAAGAAAAAAAAAATCACTCACAACTGTTATTTTTTCACAGAACCACCGAATCAATTAGGTTGGAAAAGACCTCTGAGATCATTGAGTCCTGCCTGTGAGCTGACACCACCATGACAACAAACCATGGCACTGAGTGCCACCTCCAGCCCTTCCTTAAACATCACTGGAGACAGTGATTTCACAACCTCACAGGCTGTAATATCTGATCTTCTTTCTGTGAAGAATTTCTTCCTGATGTCCAGCCTAGACCTCCCCTGGCAGCTTGACGTTATTTGTCCTTGTCCTGTCACTTGGTACCAGGGGGATGAGGCTGGGCCTCGCCTGGCTATGCCCTCCTTTCAGGCACTTGCAGAGTGTGATAAAGTCTCCTCTAAGCTCCTCTTCCCCAGGCTGAAGAGCCTCAGCTCCCTCAGCCACTCCTCACAAGGCACAGAACATGTGCTTTGTTCCACTTCAGTCACAGATCAAAAGATTCCTTTCCAGCTGACATCTCTGACTGAACACAACAACTGCTGCTGAGATTTACTCAGGTGTGGCAGATGAAAATCAGCTGTGTTGGGATCAGTCAAATGAAACAGACACTGCACTGCTACCTAGAGAGCAGATAGAAGGACACACACTGTCTCTTTAGATAGAACCCTACTAAAATGTGTGTCAAATAATAACAACAAAAACTTCAAAATAATTTGTACATTAAACATTTAAACATTTGTTACAGTAAGAAGCAGGGATACTCAATGTGTGTTGGAAAAAATCTTGAATTCTGTTGAACCCATTAATTTGTGCAACTAATTGATGTTCTATGCGTGGTATTCATTATCACTGAGAATACAGTTCTGTGTTACAAATGAAATGCAATTATTAGAGGTTTGCTTTGCCTTCATTTAGAAAAGCTTTTCAGTCTGTGCAACTTTTCCTTTTGCAATACTAAATACTTTTGCTTTAAGCATAATATGTGGTGGTTCTTTTGGTTTAGTTATTTAAAAGGAAAACCCAAACCAACCACTATAGGGTCATGTGCAAAGACCTCTCCAAAAATGTGTGACTTTATATGTGTGTAAACGCAGGTTTGTTTGAACTGGACAGAGATCTCTTGACGCGTCTAAACTCTAAATGCATTAAAGCAGATTTGCTCTTCCTTCTGTGATCTCTGCATCTCCCCTTACCTGGCATGCCACTACACACCTGTTTAAAACCTGAAATATTGCAAATTCTGTCCTAGCTTTAAAGTTATTCTTTTTTACAGGAAGTTTGAAATTATCTTCTTTATTATGTGAACATGAAAATAACAAATCTTATAGTATTAACATTTAGACCTGTGAGGCACACTCATGGTATAACTTTGCCTAACTTATCCAAGTTTTATATTCTGTGGTATATGCAGTCAGTGTAGTTTCTGCTCCTAAGGATGCATGAGCAATTTTGTGTGTGAGAGAATGTGCCTCTGATTCTTGAAAGGAGAGGAGTCCATTTCCTCAAAACAGGTTAAAAAATAAAAGCCCACACTAACCTATTAATAATATAAAGTCCAAAAGATGCAAGGGTAAGTGGCAGCTGTCTGTCACTCTATGATTTTTGGGATGGCCATTTTTGGACACCTATAACTAACTTTTAAATGGAGTTACTTAAGCAAGAATTTATTACTTCAGTCTCAGCAGTGGATTTTGCACAAGCATTTCACGTATCTGTCCAGCAGATTGCTAAATTTTCTGTCACTGGAAGCAATGGTGTCTTTGCTCCCTTTTTCTTGTCTCTCTGGAATTGCCTGCCAGGGAAGGATTAGCATCCTGAGCTAAAGGAGGTGGTGGCATTACCTCTTTCTCTTTAGGATACCACTGAGAAGGAAGGTAGCAGCTTGCAAAATCCTTCCTTGGCTACTGAGTATCCCAAACTCCTTTGCTCCGTCCTGTTTCCACATGGTCTCACCCATTTTCAAGATTATGACCACTTATTCAAATTCAGCTCCATCTTCTGCATTCACATTTCAGTTTTCCCCTCCTGTTCCCCATCTCCCCTTTGTGAGCAGGCTTTCTGCCACTCCGTGTCCACAGCTTGGGATCCTGCCAAGACAACTGAGACAGCAAGTCTGGAAATTGCCTATACAGCCTTGCTTTGCTAGACTGGAAAATTTTAAAAAATACTCTGGAAAGATTTATACAATGGATTGGCAGCTGATTAACAGAAAAACACACCCAGGAGCCAAAATGAATTTTGAGTAGTGTAGAAGGATGCCAGCTTAACAAAGCTATTCACAGGACAGGTACAGGGACCAACTCCACCAACTTCTGCCACCCTCTCTGGGGAAATCTGATGACTGTGGTGAGAAACAGTCCCTGTCCCCCTGGATGTGATTGTGCATTGTAGTAAGACCTGAGGGTGAAAGAATAAAGGAAACAGTCTCATGAGGAATATATATGTCTCTTTAGGCTTTTTCCTTCTCTGAAGTTCATGGCAGCACTTTGGATTTCATTAGCATTTAGAGTAGGTCAGACCCATACCACCACTCCGATGTTTTTAATTGCTCAGCAGAACATTTTTTCATCCAAAGAAGATTAAAGTCATGTGACAAAAATTTTCAAGTCCTCTAACTTCAGGTAGGTTGTCTGTTAAATAATACTCTACTGAGATCAAAATAATGGACAAGGGATCCCTGGATAACAAACACATCTATGGCAACATAAAGGTGCATTGTGTCATTAAGATATTTTCCACTTAGTTATTTTAATACACACAAAGAGAGTTAAGTCCAGTGTTATTCTTAATATGTCACAAACTTTGCTGCTTTTTTGTTGTTCCTTGTGAACTCCTTGATTTTCAGTATTGAAAACAGAATATTACAAGCATTGTAAAACCACCAGCAGTATGTTATCAGCCATTATTGTATTTTGCACTCCCCTGTATTCTCTTGTGCATGTTTTGTTTACTAAATTACAGTAATTCTAAGTGATTCTTTTGGAATAGCAGTAGGAATAATTGCTCTGATTTATATTACTCCAGTTCTGCAGTTTTCTCTTAGTATTTTCAAGCAAAAACCCATTTGAAGCACTGAACCAACAACATCTTTCTTGTTTCTGCATTAGTTTTAAAAATACTGGATTTTGCTGAACTGAATGTTCATAGATTCAAAATGTATTAATGCAAAACTAAGTTAAAACACATTGAAGTTTTCTTGCCTACATGTAGCATATTCTTGGAACTTTTTAAGGACCCAAAGCCTCAACCAGGTATTTAAAAGAATTACTTGAAGTTTTCAATCAGACTTTTTTCAGCAGAAAACTGGTTTCAATAAAAGTTGTTCTTGTAAAATACTGACTAGCTTCAGCTAACTTTACTTTTAACAACTGACCTCTGAAAAGTAAAACATTCTCTTTTTCAGGCAAAAAATATAAAAACATTGACCCAAAGTAAATTGGAGAAAGTTACCGCTTTAGATAAAAAACATGTTGCTCCTTATTCCCTGATATGACTTGGAGTTGTCTTCCAAATGATAACTAGGCCATTCTCATGTCTTTGTATTTCATTTCTACTGTCTTCTTTGGGAAACATATCATCATCTTCCAATGAAAACTGCCTAAAACTAGTCAGAACAGACTCTTATTTCTGCGGGAAATATTCTATATTTTCTTACCCCCAAACCAAACAGTCTATCAGATAAAAGTCAAAACCTCATTGACACAGATAGTGTAGTAAGTTATTGATAGTATTTTTCAATGAAAATATAATTAAAACTTACTTTTCCTTTATAAAAAAAATTATATGTCCGTTGTTACTTCTCATTTTTTCTTCCCTCCCTATAGATTTAAATGTTCTAAGCTGTATGTTATTTTGCAAAATTTGCTGTGGAAAATGTCTGACACATGGCCTTGGGATGGTCGGTACAACAACTTGTGCTCCTTCTCTTATGGTAGAGGGCACAGCAAAATTCACTTTAGGAGTATGGATCATTCCATAAGGATATGGAATGATATCTGTGCTTTGCAGGCTTAGGTAACACAGAGAAGTAGTATTTTAAAATTTAATTTGGAGAATATGTATTTTCCTGTTGTTAAACTTCTGTTGTGCTTTTTCTCATTTTAAAGGACAGCAAAGTAAATTTTTGTAAATTTCTGGAAATAATAGAATAAGTCTTTTCTTTTACTAAGACTTAATTAGATAATTTAACACAATATTAACCTTACTATGAAGCTTTATAAAAATTTTCATCTCCAAGCAGCTTTCCTGTTCAGATATATGAAAGTGCATCTAAACCAATAAGCCTGATTCAGGAAATGATGGGCTCATTTGCATCCTGGTCAGAACATCAATCAATAGCTTTCATTTTGTTTAAAGGCCAGGGGCCAAATTAGAGTTTAAAAAGTCCTTGTAAAACCTTTGGGTAATTTTGAGATTGAATCTAATGAAAGATTAATGAATACAGGCATCCATTTCTAGCCCATCTATTTACATATGACTTCTACCTTAAGTCCTGCTGAGAGGCAATCAAAGTGAATCAGTCTGTTTCTGCAGATAGTGCTGACTGGCTAAGAATAGCTCCTGCTACCATTGCAGTCTCTTCTTTTCTGTGCTTGTATCAAAAGTCTAGAAAGCCAGATGTAAGAAGGAACAGCAGGTGCACTCTGTGTTTATCACTTCTAAAAATTTAGCAGAATTTCCTAAGTATTGGAATCATAGTAAATGGTAGGTGTGGTAATATCCCCACATAAAGGCTCCTACAAGCTACAGACATGGAGAAAAATTTCCACTGGTGAATGAGAGCACAATACTCTTTGAATCATAAATTTGTATTTCCAATAAACTGCTGAGTGTATTTGGTTACATGATTCCTTTTGCAGTCATAATCACTAGATTGACTAATCTGAAGTCTTTTATTCTGTGTAATAAATGGATCTCATTAATTTCACTTTGCAATATTATTTGAGCTGCAGAAAGAACACATATTTTCACTACTGCTACTTTATTTATTTTCATGAAACACATGATTTGCTTTCTTTCTAAGGGAGACTAAATATTCCTGATCTGAATTTTTCTTACAAGAATAGCAGCTGAAGGCTTTGTTTGGTCTTTTTTTCATGTGAAATTAGCTATTTTGATTTTATGTCCCACACAAAAAGAATAAATTGTCTTTTTTGTCATCCAAGTTGCATGATGTTTCTCCTACTACTTAACTAAACTTAAGTTTCATGAGAATGCACACCTCAATTTCTTCAAAATTATTATTTTACTGCAGAAATGTTACTTTGAGACCCAGAAATTATGAGAACCCTTTATTTTCTAGCCTGTTTTCTAAAATAGTGATGTAGTATCTTAACATGATGAAAATATTTTTTTAAGTAACCCTTTTTACGGATGCTCCTTTTTCTTGTGCCTTCAGAATTTAAACTTTACATATAAAATCAAAAAATTTTCAGAGCACGCTATTTTTTTTGCCCTTTCTCCGGAAAATTAGATGATGTAAATTTGCTTTGTCCTGATCTTCACCAAATATCTTAGTGTATCTCTACTCTTTTCAGTCATTCCCTCTCTTTCATGCCAATTCCCAGCCACTCTTACCCTCTGTGAATCACCACTGTAGGGATTGGGAGCTCCTGCTAGTTTTGCATTGAAAAGTCCCTGTATTGTTACTAGGTGCTAATCAGAGAAGTCACTGATATTGACGAAGTGATTTTACAGAGTTCTGTGCATTCTACTAGAAATGAATTATTTTAATATATTTAGAGATTAAATGTAAAAAGAATAAAAAATCCTCCCAGGTATCTTTTTGAATTGGATTAAAGATATTGAAACAATAAATCGAAAGCTTTACTCATGCTGTATATACAGAAATGGAAATGAATATTCTGTTGCATCTGAGTAAAATAATGTTTATATCTTGATTTGTTCTAGAAAATTTAAGGCATTTTCGACCAGGCTCAAGAAAAAGTGTTTTAATTGAGACATAATATACAGATAGAGGAAAGCTACAACAGCAATGTACCAGTCCTAAAAATTCCAAAGATTAGTAAAAAAGCAGAACCACATTCGAATTCCTGATCCAACTGGAATTTTAGAGGTAAGAGAAGGAGAGAAGTTTCCATCACAAAAGAAGTCTGCATTAAGCATTACCATTGGCTCAAGGAGCTCTCCTTGGAGTTTCTCTCTCAAGGCTGCACAGAAGAATCAGGTCCCCAGGCAAGGGAGGATCTCCCCATCCCGAGGGGAATCTGGGAGTGTCAGGGTAAGATTGCACGCAGGAACCCACACCTGGTGAGTGAAGAGGTGAAGCAGCCATGGGCAGATTTTTAATGAGATAATCAGGAGACCAGAACCGGAACAGGTTCTGTTCAATGAGATGCATCATTATGTGTCTATCCTCAAGGGCCCGAAAACCTATGGATTGATCCTGGCACTACAAAATTCTGTGTAGTAGTGACTTGTGCAGCAAACAGGCAGCCAAGTCCCGTTGGTTTCCATGGAAAAGCACCTCAGGATTTTTCCTTTGCAAAGAAACTGAATTAAACAAATATGAAAGAAAAAAACCACAAAATCTTTAGTTAAAAATGGGGAAACTCTCAGTACAATCTTCCTTCTTATAGCTCATTGTAGCTACTCTTATTTTCTGAGGGTAGATGTGGTTTTCCAATGTGATTATATAAAAGTCCTAGAGCACTTTGTCATGACATGTAGATATTTGTATCAATAAGTAACATACTTGAATTGTCTGAGGGAGCCACAAGGTCTAAAAAAGCATATTGTATTAGGAAGTTCTGAAATCTGTGTGATCCTGGCATCCAAATTATGTTTGTTAAAGCACTAACCTGTTCCACTCCAAAGCTCAAAGAGACAGCTGCCTAATGTGTGAAACAAAAGACATAAAAATGCTCCTCTCAAAAATACACAAGTCCCTCACATGTATAAATGAAGGGTGCCCAAAATATTGCGCACAAGGAAAGTTCTGCTTCCCTGTGATCACAATTGTTTTCTCTGTGTAAGAAATTAAAAACAATCATATGCTCAATATCTCAAGCTCTTACCTGAGACCTTGTCATCCAGCAGATATAACACAACACAATCAAAAAAGGCAAACATTTGACAAGATGATGTGCTGGAGCCTTGTCTGCTCTTTCCAACTACATTAGATTATCTAAAAGAAGATATCATCCCACCACTGTCTTCTTGGAGTTCTCATTGCCTTTTGGAACTCTGACGCCGCTCTGCCAGGATTACCTCCCTCATGCATGGAACCTGCTCACTTTATCCAGGAAATGAAGTCTGGTAAATAAATACACAGACTTTTAGTGATAGAGAATTTTTGTAATTAATTTTGAATAAGAGCAGAAATATTTTTAATCCCAATTGTCTTGAAAAGTGAGCAACAAACTAAATCAAAAGCTTTTCATGTCCTTTTACCCTTTTCTTTCATATATTGCTGTTTACCTCCAGATATTACATCATTTACCTCCAGACAAGACATTTTTCACCTAAGTGATTCCAATAACTGAAATAAATAAGGTTTATGAAGATGATATTCTGTGAACCATGTAAATGAATTTATTCAAACTCAGAGCTCCACAATGTAGATATAAATATCTGACCTTGTTCTCCCACAGACTTGTTTTAATCTGTGGAAAAAAAAATATTCTTCTTGCATGTTACTCATCTCATGTCAAAGTAGGCAACAAAAATAAATCAAATTAATTGGACTCTAAATTGTCATTTTTATCAGTGATATAAAGGGATGTTAGGGACACTATCTCAGATGTAGAAAGCTACAAAGTAGAAATTTAAAGTTAGGTGAAATGAATCTCATCTCATCAGAAAATGAATCCTATAAAAAGTGTCTATTTAAGAACTAGTCTTTAGAAGAGGTTGTGACACCCAATATTTTACTATCTGATTTAATTTGATGAACCAATTATAACTTTACAGACTTCTGCTGTTCCTCTTTCAATTGTCAGCTCTAAAAAGCTTTTGTATTATAATTTATTTGCTAATCCAATAAAAATTATTGCACTTTGATCCCTGTCCTCTTCTCCTCTCCTCCTCTGTAACTGAAAAGCTGCTCTTCATTACTTCTGGTCCTGCTGATTATATGAGCTTTTATCTTACAGAATTCTGAGGTTGATACATCGACATATGTGAAAAGCCATAAAAATTTAAGGTGTCAAGGAAGGAAAATCCCTTTCCTTCTGGATTTCTTAACAATTTTAAAAATGCTGCTAACTTTTCTAACTTTAGTTTAAAAACAGAAGATGTTTTTTAGAAAGTTATTAAATTATATTCCCAGCTGTCCTGGTTTCAGCCCACATCAGTGGGGTGGGGCATGGTCATAATGCTACTCAATACAACTTTACATCTTTCCCAGGGTGGGGAAAGAAGGACTTTTCCTTCTGGTGGGAGAAATAGTGGCATGGTGGGGAAGAGCTGGTCAGTGTCTGTCTCAGTTTTCCATGTAAATAGTTTCTTTGTCTTATACCTTTTATTATTAATATTGTTGCAGTTACAGTTAGTTTTCTTATTTCTGTTTCCAGTAAATTGTTCTTATCTCAGCCTGTGATTTTCAGCTTTTGTGCCTCCAGTTCTCCACTCCATCCTCGGAGCAGGAAGGGGGAGGGCAGGTGGGGAAGGAGCGAGCGAGCAGCATCTGCTTTGGGAGAGTCTCCGTGGGGACCCGGAATTGGGAAGCACTGATCCGAAACCATGGCGACGGTACCTCAGCAATGCGAGTGTCATTTCATTCCATCCCATTAAAAGATACATTCTTACAAATGAGTTAGTTAAAATGAATTGCGGCTCTAACTTAAGTCAGTTCTACTCCTCTAGCTCTGCCCTGCACTGACAGAACAGCTGCCATTGGAGCTGTAACATCTCTGCAAAGGGTTGGCGATGCCTTCTTTCACCCATTGAACAGCAATGCTTGACCCAGAGCAGTTCTCTATAGCTCTGGCAATTTTACATGGAAATAAATGTGTGGCTGGAGTGGACAGTGATGAGCAGGGTCTTTTAAACTCAGCTTTCATACTGAAGACAAAATGTAGCTTAATGCTCTTATGATATTGCTCAGGATTTCCCTGCAAATGGAAATGCCCTCAGATGATAAATAATTTCAACTATTTTTGGCACTCATAATAGCATGAGATGAGAAGGGCATCCTCCAAAGACAGCTGTCTTTATTACTTAGGAGGAAGTCTAGACAACCCTGCTACATGTTGTAGTTTTGAAAAGCTGAATTTGAGAGAGATAATCTTATTATAAATCTTTTAGGATTAATTTGGGTATGCAGATTTAAATACCCTTGTGAACATATAAAAAAAGTAAATGTACAGTAAGAGTTCATCTGGTTGAGAAAGGAATTTAGCAGTGCCTGGTGAGTCATACACATACTGCCAGAAACTAGCATAGCAATTATTTATGTATTTATGTATTTTTCTTAGAAAAATGGAAATAGGTAACTGTGCTAAGAACTAGTCAATGACACTGAAGCCTTTTGGAAGACAATTGGTATTTTTAACTCTTTAATTGAACAATAAATTAACCTTGTGGGACCTATATCAAGACCAGAGCTGGACTTTTCAGATTTTTCAGAGGAAAATACAACACCCGCATAGGGAGGTAGTCTGTGAGACAAACACACAGAGTCAGCTTTGCAGGCTTCTGGCCTGGGTACCAAGGCAGGAGAAGCCTGTGCCCTGCTCCCAACAATGCATGCAATGATTAATACTGTCAACTTCACTGAAAGAATCTGCCATGGTCAGGGGCTCCTACTGGTCAGCCTAGTACATCTCTACTTGTCCCTTGTGATGCTTTCAGCTCTGCATTTACTGTCCCTCCAAATGTGTTGCTGTAGATTTCCAAATATTTGATATGTGTTTATCATGATAACTAAAAACAGCCACCATGTTGCAGACAGCCAGAACTGCAGCTGGAAACGTCTTTGTAACATCAGCTTCATTGCTTTAGCTTTCTCAAAACCATGCCCCCACAGATTTCATGAAATGGTAATTCCTGGTATGGCTTATGATAATCCAGTTTCTCTCCCGGATATTTCATCTTTTGTGGGATATATTCTCAGGGAGAGCTTTACTTTGTACCTTCAGAGGTAGAAAATTGGACTGGTTTAATGTGTATTGACATCACTGAATTACTCCTTTGAAGATATCTTTATTTACTTTAGAAACTGAACTCTCTCACCAAGTGATCATGTAAAACTAAATCTCCCACCTGATGGAAACAGAAATATATTTTTTGTTTTGCTGCATCAAAAATGTCAAACTTCTACAACCAACACATATCCATAAACAGTGACTGACTAAATATAGAGTCTGGGAACATTTGAGATATTTCTGTGTTTGTCATGGAGTTGATGGGACCAAAGCCAATTGTTGTCTGCATGGATATACATCACAGTGACTTTAGGTGACTTCAGTCAGAGGTCAGACTAGAAAAGTCACCTCTGATGGGAGTTCAGAACCTGCAGAACCAACCTGGAAACTCTTTAAATATCAGCAAAATCAGGGCCCAAGGCTTTCATAAAATTCTCACACATTTGAGTGAAAAACTTTCAGAAAAATGAAATCCACATCTAAAGGCAGAAAAAAGTAATGGCAATTTCCCTCCACCTTTAAGAAAAGACTTGTTTCCAGTTGCAGATACCAAAGGTAAGTCATTGTCTGTTTGGGATCTCAGAAGCTGATTGAGCAGAGTGTCAGGCAGAGACCAGAGGTAACTAAGCCAGGCCTTGACTGCACAAATAAAGTCAGAGCTTTCTGCCATTAGAGAAGATGTTTAACATTCTGTAATTTTTTTTAAGATGCAATTTTGCAAGTTCATTAGTGCCCCACAAACTAAATTCTCCATATTTTTTTCTTTTCATTACAATTATTATTTGTTCCTTATCTGTGAAAGTCAGTACAGTTGAAAGGAAAAAACACACCATGAAATAGTTTTATTTTCCAGAGCCAATGATGGTCCTATTACATTTACCCTGTGGTAGTTTCACATTTAGTTAACTATATTCCAGTGAACACAGATATTTATTGCCCCTTGAAGAAAATACTTACCTCAGGTTTTCCTTGGTCAATAGTTTGTCTTACAGAGAATTTAAAGATCTCACAAAAAGTAGATCTCTGATTATTATTTACATGTGCACAACTCATAGAAATCCATATTCATTAAAGTGATAAGTTCTCTCTTATACAATAAAGTATATTTGTAAAAGAGTAATTCTTTTACTAATTCAAGTGTTTACACATGTTAGTTTTGTCAAATACTTGATGGTCTCCACTTACAACTTGATTGATTAAGGCTGGAACTCACTAGAAAAAATTTGTAAGAACATTCATGAATGTTCACAGTTGCAATATTCTGATTTACAACAAAGGAAATTAGTTTAATCTCCTTTCTGATCAGTCATAATGTCTGATATGTTTTCTCTTATTAACCTCCAACAAGAATTCTTAATCCTAGATAATTTATCACGAGTTTCCAAAGTTTGATTTTAATACTCTAGGTATTTGCAACTTACTATAGCAACTGTTAAAGCTGATGGATGAGTAAATAAGGTCTTGCCCCTGTGTGCAGGAGTGGCTATACAGCCTCTTGTGAGTGACCATGGGTCTTGACTGTATATGAGCAGTAACTTTTTTTCTCATTTTTTGTTCTTTTTATAGTTTGGATGGGTTCAGATCAACAACAAAAAGATGTTAGTTACATATTGAGCAACTAATTGCTATGGGCAATCTATTAGCCCATAACTGTAAACTCAAAACTCTTATATTAGGACTTGAAATACATTTAAGTAATCAATGGCATTAAAAATATTGAAATTGTCTTTATCATATTTTCAGAAGATTGTTACTATTTCAACTTTTCATTGAGAAACATGAGTCACTTCCCTAGAGAGACTTCAAAGATTAAAAGAAGTTTTCAAAATGTGAACCCCATGATAATAACTTCTAAGTGGCAGTGCTGACTGCTGCGAGCTATGAGTCTGCATATGGATACTTGAAATTATATCCTACATCAAAGAAACTTACACGATGCATAATGGTGTTTAATGTTAGAAGGAGATCTCCTCTAGAGCTGTAGAGCGGCTGTAAAGGCACAAAAGCTCAAAGAAATTCACACATTTCAGGGAGAATAAAATGTAGAGTGATTTCTTAATGTAGAACATAAATAGCAGAGTCACATTAGCTGTTTTCTGCAGCAGGGAAACTTTGCACTTTCTTTCTTGTAATACTGATTTTCCAAACACGCTGAAAGGGAAAGTTAGTATTTGTACATCCTTCTTGTGAAACTGAGAAGTCCAGCCATCAGGAGTTACAACTTCTTATTTTACTTTTGAAATACACTCTTACATTTTAAAATCAGAGCCTACCTGAAGAAACTTAGGTTGAAGGCTTATTCCACAGGCAACAGCTGAATTTTATTCATAGACTTAATCTAACTGTTTTTATTTTGGCATCTCATCCCAGTTGTCCCATCTGAAGCACAACACATTGTTTTAAATAAAAGTAATGGAGAATAAATGGAGTTAAAAGCTTCTGAGCAAAGTTCTGCCCTCAGAGAATTATTAGGTTAGTTCTCCTGAGGAACACGGCTAAAGAAAAAAGGAAATTTGGCTGTTCCTCACAGAAACACTATTAAGATCACAATCACAAGCTCTTCTTATGAAAGAGATCAGCTTGACTAAATCTCCTGCTCTTCATTAACCTCAAACACAAAAAGGAAGCATGAAGAAATTGAAACTAGGTCAGTATATCAGGCACAAGGATAAAAGAACAGTGTAAGTATATATGGGCGAAATTACGAAAACCAAGCTGTGAAGTGCGGTACAATCAGAAAAGACCACAAGGAGGAAAGAGAAAACATCTATAAATAGATTATTAGCATGTGGAAAACCTAGTGGAGAGCTGACTCAGTAGTCAGTGGGAGGAAACTGTAGTCACAGATGTCACCAGAAGGGCAAGAAGGATTTGTGTAGTTCCATTTTGTTGAGGCTGTTGCTGCAGTAAATTGGGAATGAGCAGCAGTGGTTTAATGACACTGGGGGCTCATGGCACTGTACCTAGAGGAGCAGGAACAGTGTAAAACAATCCCTCTGCCTGCCAGGCCCTTCCTCTTTTCCAGGCCACTGTCCTTCAGCAGGAACAGTGGAACAAGAAAAAAGCATCTTCATCTGCTCCAGTAAATGGTTTGACACCTTAATGCAAACAAATCTCCACATCTACTTCACTGAAGTACTTGAGGTATGAAGGTAAATACTGGAGTAGCCCTCCGTCCTTACATGTCAGTATTTAATTTTTTTGGAGGGGCAGCAAATAGCCCTATAAACCACCTTAGATAAACAAGTTGTTTTCTGTTTTCTTTGAGAGCTCAGAGAAAGGTATGACAACTCAAAATACTAGAAAGGGTAAATATAATAACTAGTTTAATAAATAGGAAAGCAATGGGGGAGTAGAGGAAAAGAGAGACAGAGAAAGAGGAGATAGAACAAGAGAAAGACTGAAACAGAGAATTATGGACCAACCAGCTCAAGTTCCTGGAAAAACACAGGGACAAATAATCAAACTGTCTGCAAGCACCTTGAAGATAACAAATGAGATGAACAATAGCCAACAGGGATTTGTCAAGTACAAATTGTGTCAAATCAATCTAATTTCCTTCTATGAGAAAGGAACAGATTTTGTAGAGAGAAGAAAGCAGAAGATGCAATATATCTTGACTCTAATGTAGCTTTTGATTATCATGCAGCATTCTCATTAACAAGTTAGGGAAATAAGGTCTGGAGGCAAATTCCATAGACTGCTGCCAAAAAAAAACCAAAAAAACCGCAACTTTAGTTGACATTAATCTGCAGTCTAAGAGGAAAATGCACGTATTGAACTGCGATCTTTGGAAGGGTCTTCCTCATCCAGAAATGTTTGATATCTCAAATTCTATATGCACTAATACAAGGTAGAACTATTAACTGCCAAATAATACTCATGGAACAGGTGGTGTAGTGCTGGCACCTTAAGGAAAGACTCAGGTGGGTGGATCAGAAGCTGAGTACAATTAACAAGAGTGTGCTATTGCAAAAAACTCAGGTTTCATGCCGGGATTTAAAAGCAGGAGTAGAGGCTGCAAAGCATGAATTAATCTTTCCACCATGATTAGCCCTGGCTAGAAGCAGTTGGATTAATATGGCTGGTCTGAAGTACTTGAGGTGGATTTGTGGCAAGCTCAGAGGTGAGCAGCAGGGTTCACTACAAGGTATAGCCTGCCAGGGAACACTGGAGGAAACAGTTGTTCAAAAAGGTTCAGGGGGATGTGATAATAATCCTCAAATATCAAAAGTTGTTGAAAAGTAAAAATAAATATTTTTTTCTTCTTGTCCAGTGTTGAGAAAATTTTAGGTAATGGGTTTGCAGCAGTGCAAATCTAATAGAGACCCTGGGAAGAAGTTCAGTCTCAGGGACAGCCACCAGTTCCAGATTGTGAGGGAGGATGCACAATCACCCTCATCTGTAAGAATGTCAGCAGTGACGCAGTTTGCTAGGTCCCACCTTGGACTAGATGACCTCTGAATGTCCTTTCCACAGCTCTTTCCTCATGAGGAGAGTACATCTGAAGTGGGGCTGAGAGCCAAAACAAATCAGGGGGAAGCTGAACAAGAGATGTAGAGAGGTTTCACTATGTTAGAAGTTTCTGTAAAAGAACAGAATGGAAAAATCATACTATGGGCTGGGATAAATATGGGCAGTGTGCACTCACAGTGACAAGGAATCACAAACCAAAATTTTCAGTAATTTTTAAAATTATATAAAAATATATAAATATATATATATATATTATATATATATATATATATATATATATATATAAAAATAATGTATCTCTATAGACATATTAAATAATCTTAGGGCCATACATTTATATTCTATATTGCTATATGTTGATAAATTAGAAAAAATATTCCTTATGCAATGCACTTTTTATTATTTATATATATGTAATACATTTTGTATATATTTTTTTTATAATTTAGTTTTTATAACAATGCTTCTACCAGTCAAAACCATGAAGAGACAGATAGGAAAACCTTTTTTCTCAGGTGAGTGATTCCAAGACCCTCTGAATTTAGTAGTAATTGATGTAAAATTTAGGAATAGCATTCTATAAAATAAGGTTTGTGCATTTTGTTTAGCACCATTTTTAATTTTGAATATTATCTTTTTGCTCTTGAACAAACAATAATGGGTTTTTGTCAAAAGTTAGGTCTTAAGTCTTTATATCAATTTTTTAAAAGTGACTGAAGTGTCTGGATATATGTGATTGTACTGTCCAGTGTTTAGACACTTTAGTAGAATCCATTTCTGAACAGCATTAATTCCTTAGATTTTTAATGATCAGAGCCAAGATGCTGCTATCTCCATAATGTCTCCACCTTAGACACTAAGGTATTAACTTCAGATGTAAAACTCTGTTTAAAAGGCTGTCCAAAGCCATGTTTTGATATTTTTTATTGCTGGTTTAAGAAACATCTCAGTTTTCAAGGTTATAGTACTTTCCATTTGCAACAATTCAATACTGGAACAGAGCTAAAATAATTTCCTCTTGCTGACAATCCTATCAGCAGTACCTTTTAACAACTAGTTTATTTAAGATAACAGAAATTTCACTGAACTTTTGCTGACCATGAATATGTCTTGTGATCTACTGTATCTTTTCCTACCCAGAAAACTGAACTGCAATCAGTAAATATCATATTATATTCTGTAATTTCCATTTTTCCTTACTTGTCCTTTTTCTAATGTAAACTTTTAAGAGAAATCCGAGGGTGGATGTGCTAAAACTGCACATTTCTGGAGGGCATTGGAAAAAGGTGTTGCATTTAAACTTCCTAATCTTTCCACTGAAAGTAAATTTATAGGTGACACTTCTTTAGGTTTTCTCCTTTTCCAGAGCTAACCTTCAAAATCCATATTCAGATATAACCTGTACATTGAAATGCTGGGAAGATGCAAATTGCTTTAACATCAGTGACTCTCAGGCCATACACATTCAGTACTCTGAGAATTTGGTTTGTTGGTTGGGTGGGAAAAGCTGAAGATACAACTTCTTTGCAAGGTCACTCAGGTGCTGTGTGCTGGAAAGGAGAACAGATACCAAATGAAGCGTTTTAACATGTTATACAATATTGACCAGAGTCCTAATGTTTTGTAGTAGACTGTGTCCTGCCATGGAAACTTGAAAGGTGTAATTTTCCCACTTGGCAGTAATGCCGACTCACTGGCTTGGTCTAAACAAGTCACTTAAGCTTCCTTGACACTCAGTTTTTCTATCTGTAAGACAAAGGTTGTGGTGTCTTGTAACAGAAATGGAGAGGAATAGGGTAATGAGAGCACTCCATCAGCAGAAATGGTGTTAGTATTAATTACCCAATGACATTATGTACAAACACTGAGTAGGTACTGTCATCTGTTTTCTAGCACAGCTGCAACACTTCTTTTTGGTTTCTCTTCTTACAAAACTACATCATTATAGTCTATGAAAGCAACATTTAAAGATACTGGTATCAAGCCAGGAGCACCTGACTGAGCTCTAAAATATTAAAGTTGACAGAGCACAACTGATGTTGAAAGACTTCAAACACATAAACTATAGAATAAATTGCTGACTGTTCTTGTGAAGCTTCCTGCCATTACATTTTTTTTGCTCCTCTTACAAAATAAAATCCTTCATTCCTACATTTATTTCTCTCCAGGGAAAACAATGAGGCTTGGATTGAAAAATACATTAAATCCAGCATGAGGCATACCAATACAAGATTGTAAATGCTATGGCCACACTGCAACCCTGTTTTAGTGTACCAGTCTAGCAATTCGGACTTCACCCTGAATTTCTGACAGACTGACTCTTTGCTGCATCAAATATTCTCCATTTTTAAGTATAAATGACATATTACATTTTTTGCCTAATGCAATTGCAAGGCTGGCACATGCCAGCTTTATTTTAGTCTATTCCTATACTAAGAATTGACGTAGTAACATAGAAATCTGGTAATCAGCTGGATCTAATAGATATTTAGCCATGTCACACCAGAGAAAGGCGGTCAGGTCAGGAAAGATTACAGAGACATATTAAAATTGAATAAAAAGGGGTAGTTTCTTGCCATATGCATTTTGCCACTGTTTATAATTCACTGAAGACAGATATCACTGCCAAATTTTATTCCATTTAGTTACTTATTTGGAATCTCATTTTGTCTCAGTTGAGATCAAGTGAATTGAGCATTTTGCCTCAGCAGTGTTATTTTATTTCTGTTAAGTCACATGCATTTCTAATATGTTGAAAAATGGCCAGAACAGAAGTCACTGGAAGCAGTCTGGAAAGCCCTTGCTCAGTCACTTACCCATACTAAGGGGCATCCCAATTTGACCTGAAAGTTCTCCAAATGCTTTGCACATGCCTGGGATGACTCTGTGGTGAGCAGCTGTGTTTCTATTTCTTGCCTGCAGCTGATCAGGGTCCAGAAATGAAGCAGAGTGGCATGCAGTTCCCAGCTGGGGCTCCTGAGTTCAACGCAGCCCTGGCACACTGACCACAGGCAGGTGCAGCCAGGCACACCAACAGTGTCTGCTGTCTGGTGCAAAACTCACAAAATAATAAAGCATCAGCTACAAGGGTTATCCCCCTTCCACGCAGCAAATGAGTGCCTCAGGAGGAGTGCAGTGTCAACTGGTAATAACACCCACTAAGGCTTACAGCAATCCTCATGTCCCAGGTAATTTGTGTTTTGCCATCACAGGTTCCCCAATGTCCCAGTTTGATGCCTGACTAATCCACCTGTGACATGCTAAGGTAAGTCCTCATATTTTGGTATCTTTACAGGGATAATGTACAATTCTGGATGAAGCTGATAAGAACCAGAGCTGGATTAAGGAGGCCATATGTAATGGCAAGTGAAGAGAGATGGAAAATGAGCCCATAAGTGTGCACACTGAGCTTCCTTACGCTCATGCATTCCAGTTATCTAGCCTGGAAGAGAGGCTGAGATATGCAGGGTTGTATCTGATTGCTTGCAAGTTTGTCACCATATATCCTAAGAACTGAGCCCTAGGGTAAGAAGTTACTGGGTTCTGTATATAAAATGAAAAAGAAAACAAGATAAAATCTGGAAGTTTTCTTTGTGAATATAGATGAAAATATAAGTGAGCAAGGGAATATACAGTATTTACTACTGACTGTTTAGGACACAACAAAAATTAAACTGGGAATTATTTAATAGCTGTGAGACATGCAATAAAATATTTGTCAAACAAAAGCGAATGTCATTTTTATGAAGATATAACTTCTTCCACAATATATCATACTTTGCCAGCTTATTATTTTGCTTTTGTGAACACATCTGCAAAAAAAGTAGATATTTTTTCTCCTTTGTTAATAAGTTTTTATTACAATTCATCATGAAATACCTAGAGATAGAAACTTTGAAGATTAAAAGCAGGTTTGCTTTAAATAATGTATAAAAATATTTAATAATATTTGTGGTTTATATATTTACATATTTTTTTGATATATGAAAATTTGTTCAGGTTTATTATCCAGCAATAAAAGTAAAATAATTCAAAAGAGAGATGTGATCTTTCTTTATTGACATAAAAAACAACTTCACATATTGTTCATGGCTGTACCTGCACTATAATCTAGGCATAGACAAAGAAGATTTGCTGTTATTGGTGACTTTTGGTAACAATACAGCCACTGTTGGTGTAGCTCATCCCATTTTTAATTTTTTGTCACTTCTTCAGAGATTGTTTAAAAAGTCTTCCCAATTCACAGCTCCTTCACATGCAGATGATTGTGCAGCCACAGGATGGGCTGCATCTGCCTGGCTGAAAGTGTCCTGGAAAAGAAGGGGTGGGGGAATAGATATCTATTTTTTCTGCTGTAAAATATTTAATATCCTTTTCTTCTGTCGTGTGTTGGAAGTGCAGGTGGTAGCAAGGGGATGGGAAGGAGAAGTTGAGCTGATGTGTGGATGTGGCATCCCCACTGCAGAGGCAGACCTGGTTTTCTGTGACTGGAGGTGCAGCTCCATGAGTATTGCCTTTAATGGCATTGCTGAGATTGTGCTGATAGAGGAAATTACCTCTGGAAAAGACTTTCCAAGCACCCCTCCTTTGGTGGGGTTATTTTGAAATTCCTTTGTTTTAAAATGTTTAGTTTATAATGCAACTATCTCAAACAGAGTCTACCAACACAGACAAGAAAGGCAGAAATCAGCAGGTAGTCAGTTTTGGGCTATGCTATTAAGAGCAAAAGTTAATTTGAGTTACATCTAGAAATGTAAACTACAATTAATTTCTCCCCAAACCAGTCTGGCTTTGTACTTCAAACTTTAAATTCTGGAATCAGGACTTCTTGTGGAAAACAGGCAAAACTGGTTCTTGAACTTTAGTCACCCAGGTGATCACTGATATATTCTAGCACCTGTGCATACCAAGAGTCATTCCTGATTCCACAGTAGGACAAATTGCCCCTAATTATGCATATTTCTCTACAGAAGCTAAAGGAAAAAGCCCATCATATAAAGTGATTTTATGCTGAGGTTTATTGAGTACTAAGACTTCCTGACTCTTTCTTTCAGTTCTTTCTCTTTCCTAGGCCTGGAAGAAACACAAATTCATGCAAACATGCTGGCACATGAGAATGAGCACCATGGAAAGAGGAGACAGGAGAATGGGGTGAAAAACCCAAAAGATGCTTTTCTGTGGATCTCCCAGGAGACATTCAGATGATTTTAGCTTAAGGAGTCTCCAGGTGAGCTCTGACTCTTTTGGAGATTGCTATTGCCAGTGGATATCCTGCTGCTCTTCTAGGGGAGCCTCTTGCTGCACAGAGCTCAGCTGGCAGAAAGGACCGTGTGCCCAGGCCTCAGCACCATCCTCTGCAGCCCACACCATTTTGAACTGACTCAGATTCAGGCTTGTGCTTGCACACCAGGCTGAGCTGTGCTGCAGCTGTAGCAGGGGAGATGGTGTGTGCTGGCTGTGGGCAGGTACAGCCAGCTCAGTGACACTGACAGAGGCAGGGTATGGCAGGGTGTCAGTAAGCACCCAAAGAGCCCTGGAAATACTCAGATCATCCATCTGGAGATACCTTAATATAACTTAATTTTAGGCCTATTCAATCCTATTAAAGATATCTACTAATTTCATTAAAGCAGAAAATAAACTGTATGTATAATGTTTCTGTCAGCTTAATTTCCCACCTCATTCCTTTACTTGTTTTCATCAGTACTTTGATTCTACTCCTACCATCTTTCTTTCTGCTAACCATTCTTTCCTTTTTGTAAATTATTTTTTGATTTATCCAAGAGATTTAACATAATACTCATCTTCACATGAGGTGGGTTTGTAAGTGCCAGTGCTCTGAATGTAAAGGGGACAAATACCACACCAGCCTATGTGGCAAGGAAAAAAAAACTACAGAAAATATCTGTGCTTGCCATGCAAAGATTCATGGCTACTTTAGGACAAGTGGTTCAGTCAGCATATTTCAGCAGACTTGGGCTGCTTCAGTTCACTGTTTGCATATTTTATACCAAGTGACCTGCCAAATGTCAGAAAGAGGTGAACAGGGAATAGAGAAATCAGTCAAGGTGATGGATGAGATGCAGACTTGATTGTTTATTCAAATCATTCCCACAACGATTGAGCCTTACTGATTGCAGACATCATTTTGTCACAATCATTAGGAGAGGGCAAAGGTGAAAGGAATTTAATGACCAAATTAGAGCTATTGAACGGTGCCAAATATGACAATATTTTAAAACTCTGAAGCAGAAGACTTTTATCAGTGGCCAGCAACATTAAGAACTCCTTTCTCTAAAATTTCAGTTTCTCTGTTTTGTTTGCTTGTTTGTTTTTCTCTTCAAAGGACATATCCTGCGCTTTGTATTCCAGAGTGTTTCTTCAGTAGCTTCCAGTTTCCCTCCAGGACCTTTCCCTTACAAGAAACACTGATTCTCACTATTCCTTCCCAAGATCTCATGGTGAAAAAAATCAAAGAAAAGTTTATGCAGCATAAAAATAAAGTAGGAAGAGAAGGAGAACAATTTTAAACAGTTTCTAGATATTTTCAGAACCATTGAGAGACTTATGAGTATGTCAGACTAGATGGTAGACTGAAAAATGATTCAAAAAATTCTCTTGTCGTAAATAATTTATAGAAAAATTCCCTTTACACCATCTTTTAAAGTGGCTTGAGTTTATTTTTGATTAAACAAGGACATTTACTCTCCTGAGTTCATTTTGATGACAGGTGTTTATTGTGAGGCAGGTTGAATTTGGACTTTTGTCACTACTAACTTGGAGTTTCTGCTATGATCTGTGAGTACAAAATTTGAAAACAAATGTTTGAAAGGATGCCCTTGTGTATATTCATTGACCAGAGAATCACTGGGAGTTGCTGGCTTTGTGCAACTGGAAAACAGATGACATCAGGGTCCATAAGCTGGACCATATGCAGCACAGTTCAGGACTGTTGACATTTCCAGGATTCGTCCAGCTTGAGGAGTACTGAATAAAAAAATCTCACCAGTCAGTAAAGACAAATTCAGAATGAAAGATGGATGAGGAACATCCTTTATGATGATAAAAGTGGAAATCCTTTCTTATGAGAGCTGTGAAAACATTTTGTGTTTTTCACCTTGAACACAGCTGACATGATTTCTTTGTATACACTTATGAGATTTACTGGAAGTGGGTCAAAATTACTAAATTAAATTATTTTTATAGCAACAGCTGGAAACAATTAATCCAATTGTATATTTAGACTTCAAATTAAAGTTTTCTAATTTTCAGAGAAGTGAGATTCTATACAATTATCCAAAGACCTCCTGAATACAAAAGACATTTCTTTAATAATTCTGTTTACAAAATATACTGCAAAATTTATTTGCTTAAGTTAATGAGACACAGAATCTGGTAACCCACTCTTTAGTCTCCCTGTTTTCAAGAAAATCCCCCTAAAAAGTATAATTCAAACTATTTTTTATACAAAATGAAAAATATTAACCATGTTCCTTATTTACTTCTCCTCTATGCAGTCATGAAGGCCTCTAGCTCCTTGCTTGGCTGGTCTTTAAACAGCATATGGTCATGGCTTCAATAAATTGTCCTTTATGTGAACAGGAGTGGGATTTATCCAAGCATTAGTTAAGGCTTTTATCTCTGTAATATATAAATTTAATTCCACTTTCTGCTTAAAAATAGCATTAACATTTTACAGAAAAGTGTACAGGTTATTTTCAAGTTTGTCTCAAAAATTTTGTTTTGATTGCAATGTCAAAAGGCATTGCAGGGATTGAAAAAGCTCCTGCAGAGTTCCTAGTGATTACTCTCTTCACCAGGTGTGGAAATAAAGAAGTAATATGAATACTGAGGGTGAGAAGAGGCTTCCAGACCCTTCATTATGAGTTTTATGAGGTTTTCATTCTCACAGACAACCTTAGAACCATGACAGAGCTCAGAAAATATTGATTTGCAATGTGTTCAGTAGTGATGACCAGAAGTCAAGTTAATGCAGACTCAGGTTTGGCAAGCTAAATCTTGATGAGTACTGAAATAAAACATTAGCTCTTCATTCCTTGTCTTTTGTTTGGCTAATCAAAGGCAGAGAAATATTACTCCATTGTGAAGTTTTATTTTGTAAGCCATAGGGGAGTATCTAAACATGTAAGCAAGTAGCAATAATTGTCTAAATAATACACCAACTTGTAAATACTACTGCTCCTTTTATTTCACTTATGTAATTCAGCATACTTGGACCTTGACTATTAACTACTTTAGGAACAAAGTAAAAATCAAAAATATGTTGCTGAACTCTTACTCAGTCAGATTCCATTGTGAGAGTCTAAATTGCACTTCATGTACAATTTCAGGAAAATTCACAGCCAAATAAATATAATGCCAAAAGTAAAATAAACAAAGTAAAAGTGAAATGAAAATAGCACCTGCAGTAAAAATGACAATAGTTATTTTGTAAAGGCAATTATTTGAGTATTTTTATATCACATATCATATGGATGAGAATGGTCTTCCAATGTTCCAGCATAGTATGGAAATATCCACTGCAGACATTTAGTCATTTCCATTGCAAGCATCATTAAAATAGAGACACAAAACTGAGTAAAGAAGTTTCTCTTGAAGTACTCATAAGCTGGCTTTGCCTCTTCATGACCTTACCCAAAGATATGTATTTGAGAGCTTACAAGCATTGTACCTGTTCAGCTGTATTTCAGCAACAGTATCATATTACAATACAATGACTACACTAAAAGATTAATGACTGCTGAACTGTTTATGCTAATGATACTTTTATTATGAGTAATGAACTGTTTCCTTTTCCTGTTTCACCTTATCTCACTAAAATTAGTTGTATTATTGATAGGATTGCTTCTACAAGAAAAATAATTCCATTTAGTAGGAGGAGTTGTTTATTTAGTCCATTTTGAAACATTCTCTAAAGTCTGAGTTTAAAACACGTGGTTCAGATTCTTATGTACTGTACTTGAGCAGATCAAGGACAGCTCATCCAAGATCCATGAAGAATCTTGGGATTTATCATAGTAAAAATACCTTACTCGGGTTTTCCCAAATTATTTACCACAGCTGATAAATTTGTTAATCTCTTCCATTCCTAAGTGTTATTTGTCCATTTTTGTCTAGTGGCCACACCATTTGCATCTTTTCACTCAGTTCTGAAAAGCATATGTTCAAAAATCAGTTCTGAATCCCTTCTAAACTGGCAACAATTCATACACAGAATTCAGCTGTCATGCATTTGATTAACACTGAATTGTTTATTTCAATCATGTCCATTTGTGTACATGATTGGTGTTTGTTGGTTCATAGTCTTCAAATATTTACAGGTCAGGAGCCTCTTAGAAAAAAAAAGGCAAATATTCTAGATGTATGTTTCTGCATTTGTGTTAAAATTAATTTTAATTTCTGGATGCATGAGCACAAATCTGAAGAATCTGTTAGTTCTCCTACTATTTAAAATTTTTCACACTTGCTGCTAAACAAAATTATTTATATCAGAGATTTTATTTGTAATTACTATATTTCTCAAACAGCTCTGCTCAGTATGTGCTAACACTGAATTGTAAATGAGAAAAAAATTGTATATGAAAAAAATACAAATTGTATATGAAAAAAGAATTTCCACTGCAGTGCTCTAAGCAGAGCAACAGAGCTGGTGAAGGGTCTGGAGTACAAGTCCTATGAGGAGAAGCTGAGGCAGCTGGGGATGTTGAGTCTGGAGAAAAGGAAGTTCAGGGGAGACCTCCTCCCTCTCTACAATTACCTGAAAGGAGGTTGTGGTGAAATGGGAGTTGATCTTTCCTCCTAAGTAAGTGAAGGGATGATGGAAAGCAGCCTCAAGTTACACCAGGAGAGATTTAGATTGTATACTAGAAAAAGTTTCTTCAAACATTGGAATAGGCTTTCCAGAAAAACATTGGAATCATCATTCTTGCAGGTATTTAAAAGATATGCAGACATGGTGCTCAGGTATGTAATCCAGTGACAGGCTTGACCATATTAGGTTAATGACTGGACTTGATTGTAAAGATACTATCTATCCTAAATGACTCGATGATTCCATAATCATCTGGTCAGAGGATACAGGGAAGACAGAGCCAGACCTTTCTTGGAGGTGGAGCAACGGGACAAGAGGTGAAAGACATCAGTTAGAGCACTGGAATTTTCCATTGTATATTAAGATTAATTTCTTAAATCATCAGGATAGCCAAATACAGGGACAGACCATGCAGAGAGAGTATGGCATCTCCACCTTTGCAATTGTTCAAGACTCAACTAGACAAGTTGACTTGGTTAGGTGTGCTCTGAGCAGGGAATTAGACCAGTTGATTTCATGAGCTCTGGTCCAGTCTGAACTATTATGTGATCTCATGTTCACTTCAAACACTTTCAGGACCCATTTCCTTTACGCAAGTACCTATTTGAACAAAACTTATGAAAAGGTAGTTATCTCTAAGTGTTTTTCCCCTATCAACTTGTGTTGAAATTAGCCAAGAGGCTGAGAGCAGACTTTCAGAAAGTGATTGCGTGAATCATGTTCCACAAAAACAAGCAAAAATGTAGTTAATCAAATGTTGGCATTTAGTTCTTTAGAATAGCCCTATCCAGGTTTTATTTAGCTTTCTTCCATCTGAAAAAGTAAAAGATTCAGAGAACAAAGCATCGTTGTTGAGAACATTAATTTTGGACTCTCCTAGCTGGGTCCCAGTCAAAGCTTTCTTTGTTAGGTAGTAAAACCTTCTCATTCTCTTACAAAGCCAAAACAAAGTAGAAACAAAGGTTACACATAAGGGGATAAAGAGACCAAAACCCAGCTGACTTCCTTAGTGCAGCTTCAGAACAAACTACAGACCAGATTCACAGATGGTGTCAACCATCCTAAATCACCTAACCATCTGGTCTTATACACTATCTTAAAAAATAAAACCTTTTATAGAAGAAAAGAATTAATATGACAGGCTGGAAGCACAGTGTTTCAACATTTTGGGAGAACTTCTTTGTGGTATATATACATTATCATAGCCTTAACTCTGGATGTCTTTGTACATTTGAGCCTAGTCTTTTGTCTGTGATAGCTCATATAATCCTTTCACATAGGTATTCAAGGGCTTGATGCTTCAGTCTCTGCCTCACCATGCTTCAAAGTCATCATAGATCATCAACATGGGCGACAGCATAATCTATTTCATTCTGGCTTTTGCTGACTTTTGCACTTGAGGAATTCAGGCTGTGGAGGAAAGTGTGTGTCATCAGAGCAGTGAGACATGCTCCATCACCAGGACAGAGCAGCTCCAGGCCACACAACAGATACTCTCCAGTGGTTTGGTGTTTTGGAGATCCATTTCACTACTCTGGCAGCCCAGATCTGCTGAATGGCTGAGCATTGGGCACCTTAACTTCATACTCAGAAGGGTGTTATGGTCAGGGCTTCTGGTAAGACACCAAGTATTCAAGAGGAGGCAAAGGCCAAACTTATCCTTTTTGTTTTCCCCTATTTTCTTTCCAATTAGATTACTTACAGTTTAACAGTCATTTTATATTATTTACAATACCAATGATAGTATTGTATAAAGATATTCCATTTACATAAGTGAGAGACTTAGTGCAGGGTATATCCTTTTTTGAATTAGGTTTTCAAGTATGTGCTAGTTATCATACTACAAGAGATATATCAACATGATTAATACAATGCTGACATAAACAACATTGTTTCTGGAGTAAAAAGAAAGGACAAAACCTAGGGTATTTGGAAAAACGATGGTCTTTTCACAGTCCCTGTGCCCTTCACACTCTCCTCTCTCTTCGAAACAAACACAATGGAAATGTTCTTAAAGATGGAAAAAAATTGTGGGATTTTACCAAACCCAACCCTAATTCACACTGGTATAAGGAGAAAATCAGTATTTTTCACCATGACATTTCAACATCAGAATCTGTATGCACTTTATGTTTTAAAACCTGATGAAGAAACTTGATGATAAAATTATCAACAAACATAGATATAATAATCATAAAACCAAAATGGGACATTCAAGTCAAAGAATCCCTTCTGTGTATTTTGAGTCACATAACTGTCAAACTTCTACATAAAGCACTTAAAGGCTGATTTTGCTAACCCCAAGCTGGACCCAGATTTTTACTAAGTGTCTATTTACAAAACAACACACTTGCTACTGCTGTAGTAGGAGAGCTTGTGCTATATTAGGAAAGTGGTTTTGCGCACTTTATCACTGTTATATGTATGAAGCTATTGCAGGCTTTAATTTTAGGTTTCCTGAAAAACTCAGAATTCTTTAACTTCAAAATGAAAACGCTGGAGAGAAAAATCACTCAACATATTTATTAACATGTATGTTTCAGTAGCTATTTTGGTTTCATCAATACCAGCCTTATACATATACTGCCCCTTATCCTGTGGTTAAGCTCTCTCTGTGGCTGGTTGCATGGAAAACCTCTTAAGTAAACGCTATCAACAAAATTTCTGATAGAAAATGGGAATAGAGTTGTCTCTAAATGCATGAAGATTGAGTATTTTTATTTAAACAAAAGCAAAACAAAACTGAGATATCCAAGGCGGTGTTTTAGGGGAGACAATGTTCACTGCCAAGTGGGTGCTGTGAGTAGAACCAGAGGACAGAAGGGAACAGGAACATTTACTGAGTGTGATTGTTTCCAGAAGATAATTTAGAAAAGGGGCTTTATGAGTCCAAACTAGCTCCTGACTCAGGAGTGCATGTGGAACAGGAGAAATCAACCTGCAAGTTTAAACTCAGCTGATTTGGGGTATCTTTTAAACAATTTGGCTGTATTTGCCTGCTTGTTATTGCAGTTAGCATTGCATTCAAGTGTGCACATATATGTGTCTCCTAATGTCTTGATAAGAGCAAGAAAGCAACTTTATTTTCAGAGTTTAAAAGGGTGTATTTTTTACTGCATGGTTATCAGTTGTGCTCACTGTGGTGTAAATGAAGGTGTGAGGAAAGAGGTGCATGCAATTCAGAAGCGCTCACACTATGGCATAAATGAAGGTGTGAGGAAAGAGGTGCATGCAGTTCAGAAGCACTCACAGTTGCTCTCACTCCAATGCAGAAGGGCAGAACTTGCTGAATGCATTTGGGCACCCAGTCACTGCTAAAATGGCACTGCCTCCACTCAGGGGGCCTCTAGGGCTTAAAGTCTGCGGTGATCACCTAAGAAAGGGACATGCTATTACAGAGAATAAGTTTGGGGTAGAGCCATGCCAAGTCAGTTATCATTCCAGAGTGGCTGTTTCCAGTTCACTCTAATCTCAGTGAAGAGGGAGTCTATCACTAATAGACTTCGTGGCAAAGAACTCCGTTTATGCATTAGATTTTGTATGGTTGTCAAAATAAGATTTAGGGTTAGAAAATGTCACATGAGCATTGCTTGATATTCTTAGAGGAGGGAAGTGAAGAAAACAATGAAGAGCTTTCAACCCCCTGGATTATATGAGAAAGGATACTGGGATGTTAGCTTTTCCACTGGGACATTATGATTCCTGAAGTGCTGGTAATTGTCAATAAACAGAAGACAAGAAAAAGGCTTATACTTTTCTCCTGTAAAAAAGGCCAAATAAGTTACATGAAAGGAGAAGATAATATTTCAGTTAAATTTGTAGAAGAAGAAAAATGCAAACTAACATTCAGGAACAAAAGTCCCTAGAATGGAATCTGATAATCAGAGCACCCACAATTCACCTGATGGACACACAGAAGGAAAGAGTTCAGTAAGGATCATTTTATATCTATCACACATCAGGTTTTCTAAACATCTGCAAGTGCTATTTCAGACTTCACAGATAAGTATTGCTTATCTGCTGTAATGTGGGTTGAATGAAAGGTGATTTCAGAGTAAAGAATAATTTCAAGGCAAACCACTAACATCAAGGCATCATTTCTGTGCAGTGGAAATTCTTGTAACCACAGATCTGCATTGCTCTTGTGGCACCTGTCACTTTAGCTCTCAGAGAACAGATTGGCATGAAGGGACAACTTGCGGATTGGCATATTAAAAGTTCTACATGGAGAGTCAAATCAGATCACCTAAAATAAGTATCTATCACTGGTCAGCTGACTATTTCCTTGTACTCCCCAGACTCTATTTCCATTGACTAGAGAGAGAGTTTGCTTGCTTTTCAGACAGAGAAACAAATGGTATCCAAGATTGCATTTCACGAATGCTCTGAGGAGCTGACAGAACAAGCAAAGTTCAAGAAGAACTTTCAGCAGCCAGTACTTGCTAAAAAAATCTTTCAGGCACTGACAAAGTGATTTGTGATGAATATCAGTAAAGTCCAAGGGCCAAAGTAACTGTAAAAGTGCAAACAAGCACATGCCTATGTAAATTAAATACAGCACAAAAAGCCTGGAGCTGGTGGTGAGTCTTTTAAAGAAACCGAAGCAGTTTGGTTTTAGTGACTTCAGCACAGCTGGGTCTGAGCCAGGCACAGCCTTTCCTTCTGGAAAGGTGCAGCAGCGTGACGGCAGTGCCACCGTAACACGATGCTGCTTCTCTGGACTCGGGTTTTGTGTTTCTGCCTGGCACCACAGCTCACAATGCAGGCACGTCCGTTCGGGACCTGAGGCTCCTCTGTGATTTATAAGCACACTCTGTGTTTCTGCCCGAAAGCGGGCATCAAAAAGCTAAAGTAAGCAAGTTCTGAGCAGCCAATTCAACCACAGCCAAGCTAGGAGAAGATTTTCCTGTGTGAGGAGGAGTGCATCTAATATACTGATGAATGCAGGGCAGGAGAATCCAGTATTCGCCTAATCATCCTATTATAGCCAAAAGCCCCAGAGTCAGAAAGCATGACAGAAAGGGTGACTTGCATTCATGTACTGAACTGTCCATCTGAATCAGAAAACTGCTTCTTAAGAGAACATACTCAATTTTCTGCTACTGAGATTTTGCTGCGTTGCTAAAGACATTTAAATATCCATTTAAACAAAGATAAAGCTTCATCTCCTCCTCTTGAAACCATCTGACTACTGAATAAAAGAGGAACATTTCCTCCTTTTTCCCCTGGGAGTGATATCTAGGCCAGGCCTCTCTTGGCATTGTAGAGGTTCCTCAGCATGAACATCAATTCCCCTCAGTTTCCACTGTGCAACCTTTTGACTGGATGAGTCACTGCACACATACATGCATCCAGGCTGCAAATGGCTCTCCTCACAAGTCCTGGGAGAGGGCAGCCTCTCTGTTTGTGACCCTGTGCAATATGGCACACAGCCTGCAGGTATTCCAGGTCTACTGATCAGATAGAGAAAGTTTCTTACTGCAAGAGAAGCAGGAGCTCCCAGATAGACACAGAGGAGTAGAGATTTTGCAAAAAAATATCTGTATTTAAAGTGCATATGCAATGAATTCTAAAGCTTCCCAGAAAGTGCAAGCAGAACTAGATATAGAATAGCTACCTGATATACAACATATTCCTTCTACTCTTGGGACAGATGATGGAGTATGGGTAGACAAACCCCAAACTAAATGGTTTTTACATGTAAACAAGCTATTCTTGTCACTAAAACAGATTTTCTGCTCTACTATTAGATAAGCTTGGAACAGGGAAAGACTAAACACCTTGCATTCTAGGAGGTTACTTGGAATATAGGCGTCTCCATACTGCTCTCCTGCCCTTGTGGTTCTAGCTTGAAGTGTCTGGTTTGCATTGCACAGACATTACTGTAGAATAAATTGTATGTATTTCCAGGTACAAGTCTTTCTTATCTGAATTCTCAGGCTAACAGCAGTCACTGTATCACCACTTGTTTCTCCCAACAGCATTTGAATATACAAAATACTGTCAAATTTCAGCTTAGCTTGATTTTGAGAAGTAGTAGCCACAGAACTAACATTCTTATAAGTTTTGAAATATGCTGTAGTTGGTGAGATTCAGGAAAAGCCCTCATCATATGCAAGTTTCTAAGAGAAAAAGAGTGTCTTTAAAACACAACAAACTCAGAGCATGCAGCCAAGCAGAAGGTAAATCCAAAGAAAATAAAACTTTGTTTGTTCTAATGGTAATGCCATTACTTATTCTGCAGGACAAAATGCCAGGCTGGCCAGCTGCTGACATGACACTGCTGAGGACAGACATGGCAGGAGTCTGCAAAAATTGTCTAGCAAGTTCAAGATCTTCCTGATGGGAGGAGTTGGATGTTTGATGTATTTGAATGTAGCAGTTCATATCAGTTACACCACAGTAAGTAATAAGTTTTTAATACAAAAAGCAGAGTCAAATGCAGCATTCCAGTTCCAGCCAAACTCCTATTTACTTTGAAAATTGAAAGAGATGACTTAGTTCTTGTGTGGTCTAATGCTATTTAAGTAGGATGTTGTGCCACTTTCTCACAAGCCAGAATGATCATTTGAACACAAAAGTAAAAATAATGGTCAGCTTATCTGCAGAAGCCAAAGAATTAAAAAAAAAAAAACAAAAACCAACAAAACAAAAAAAAAACCCCAAACAAAACAAACAGAGAAAAACAAGGAAGTGATTCAAAACCAGTTCAGGGAAGAATTTTTTTCCAAACAAAATGCTGGTACATTTTTATTTTAAGGACAATGAAAACACCTCACACTTATGCTTGATCCTTCTGATATTAACTCCAGCATTTGCCAGACTAGGACATAAATACAATATATGGGGAAATTTGCAGTTATGATGCATTTTTTTCAACGCGGTGCACAGAAAGGTGCTGACCCTTAGTAGGATCGTTACTTTCAGTGAGATTTCAGCAACATGTTTTCTTTGTAGCCTGGAATCCCAAAGCAGAGCTATTGAGGGACAGCAGATCCCAGTGCTGCCTGCTAATTAGGAGCCCTACAAATGTAGGTCACAAAAACAAAAGCAATGCTTTTCCGGGAGAAGACAAATGTGTGATTTGTGAATGAAAAGCCAGGAAGTTTTAAAAGTGAAACAGAAGTAAATTCAATCAGGCTCTTCTTACAAATGAAAGCAGTGAAAACTCTCAGCCTTTAGCATTGAAAAGTAGAGAAGATTTTATTAACCCTTTGGTCTTCGAGATAAACTGAAACTACAGCCAATTAACATTAAAAATATGTTTTCCAGTGCTTACTAAAGTGAGGAATTTGTTTTAGAAATATCAAACAATCACAGAGCCAACCATTATATAGAAGAAATAGGAAAATAGAGGTATAATAGTCTCTTGTTCCCCTCGTTGACATTAATCCACACTTTGCTAAGTACAGCTGTAGTCTGGCTCCCTTGTTCAGTACAAGACACACTTCAAACCTGTCACTGATTATTTAAGTTCTTCCAATTTGCTTTAATTGTGGAATATGTTTTAGGTTAGTTAAGCACTTTCACATGTGAAGATCCTTCCTTGGGAGAAAGGTGAGTGTTTGTTTTTAATCAAAATAATAATGTCTCCATTATGTGACTTCTGAAGATGCAATTATTCTCCCTTTTAGAGAGCTTGATAAGGTTTCTGATTATACAGCCTCAAAGATAATAAAAAGATTATAGAAGAGAGTTTACACCAGTATGGTTCTAATCCACACATGCTGAATAACTGCCCGTTATTAAAAATCTGACATTCTATCTTACCCCTTACTGAAGTCAATGTAAGGGTCTTTTCCCTTATGTAAATTATATGTAGACTGATTTACCAAGCCATGTCTTCCTTCCCAGCAAATAACATTTCTAATCATAATGAATGTCATTACTAAGTAGCACAGTAGGATGTTAGTTTGCTCTGCAATAACAATGCACTTGAATGGAATTTAGGGTACCTGTGTCAGAGATAACCCCTGCACTTGCTCTTTCTTTTTGCTGAGCAGAATTTTTTGTAAATGTCCATTCAGTACAATTTTTTCACCTTCTTAAACTCAATGAATTCTTGCTTTTTGCCATCTTAACAAAGTGGCCAAGAATTCTAAAAAGCTGTTACTCTTGTCTCTCTTTTCCACAAGCTCAGCTTTAAGAAGTTATTCTTCTGAATTCCTTTCCCTCATTAGTTTAATTGCAAAATTTAATTTTAAATAACAGTTATTAAAAGGCATTGATAGATCTGTCATAGAGACTACAGTAATCCCCCTCCCACTGTAGTTACTTTAACAGCTTAAAATATTCACAGTCAGAGTATAACCTATTTTATCAGCATATAAAAAGAAAAACTTGGCAACTTGATAGTTAAATAGATAAACTCACCATCTCTTCATCTTTTTTTTCCATTAAAACAGTGTTTCAAGAGCCAAATTATTTCATAGTCCTATCTAGAGCCCAGTATTTATGAGTTGCAACACAAGATAACTAGATTTTGTTGCGTGATACACCATAGCTTCTGATGTTAAGAAAACTTCCAAATGCCACAAATTAGTACCAAAATTCTGCCTAAGTCCAAAACGGTGATTTTCAAAACCCTTTGCTCAGTTGCTGCCAGCCCTGGGGGAAAATGCTGTGACTGAGTGACTATCTCCCAAGACCTAAGTGAGAACCATGGAACTGGGCTCTGTACAAAACGCAATAGAAGACACATAGGGTTTTTTAACTGACCCAAAATATTTCAGTATTTCATTAGATTAGAGCCCTCATCTTATGAAAAATACCTCATTTCCCTAAAAATGCTCAAGAACAATATTTCTACACAAATGGGGAGTATCTTGTCCATTCTCCCTATCAAATGGCCTGAGAAATTCTTATGGATTGTAGGGGGTCACATGTTTACTTCTCAGTAATTATGCATCTATAGAATACTCCCTGTTCCACACACAGAATTTGCTTTTATAAAGACCCTGTATTCTGCTAATAGGATATATATACACAATACTTTTCTTCATGTTTTAAGAGTCAAATGTATAATGTTTTCTTGAAGTTTAATTCCAGTCTGTAATATACAGATAAATTTTTGAGACACTGTTAAATCACAAACAGCCCTACAGACAGACACAGAAGAGGTGGCAAATTTCTTCCAAAGAAAGCAGCAAACAATTATCACATGTAGGTCAGGAGCACCATCAACAAAAAGAACTGGGGATATAAATAAAAGTCCACTGCATAAAACAGAAAGATGGAATCAAGCCAAAATTTTAATATTTCAGAGGTATTTACTGTAGCACAAAATATTTATACCTTAATCTGAAAATAAAAGTTATTTTACAAAGACTTGGGATATATAGAACAATTAGTTGCTTAATGAAATTAAACTTCACTATTTTTAGAAATTTAATTTTTAGTAGCGCATAATGCTATAGGTCTGTAGATAAATTAATGTGGTAAACAGCAAGGATTATTTTTGCCTTCTGACTTTAAAATGGGAACAAAATTATTTTCAAATATTAACAAAAAACAGGGAACTATATATCCTTAAGTTATATGAATGCTGTGCAAATAGAGACTTTAATGTAACAAGACTAATAAAGAACACACTTTCATTTCCAGAGGAACGTCTCAGGAAAACAAAAGAGAACAAAAAAAACTCTTCATAATATAGTGCAACACAGCAGAGCGCTAAGGAGGAAAAATAATTCTGGCTTGGAGTTTTGGGGCATTTTAATTGTGTAATGAGTCTTGAAATAAAGTAAGATGTTTCAAAGGAGCAACTAGTAGCAGAAATAATTTTGAAAGATTAAAGTACAGCAGTAGCATCTTTCACATTTTTCTCTCAAAATTTTCATCATTCATTCTAGCAAAAGCATTTCTCCTTAGAAGTTTGACCTTATTTTTCCTTTACCTTCTCTCCCTCACATTCTCATTTTTTCTCAGACCAGACCAAGGAAAATGTAATCCATTTTCTCTTCCAGATGCTCAGCCATCTCTCTCCTATCCTTTGCTTTGATCTGTTACTATCCTCTTCAATCATTGCCTAACCACAGAGCTGCTATTTCTTTTGAACTTCAAGTTGAAAGTAAACTGATGTACAGATTAGGCTTTGGTGAATCTCTTGCTTTGTTAGAGATTAATTTTGGATCTTCTGGCAGACTGAGTTTTTGGATTTTCCTCTTAGGTTTCAATCAGGGTGTGATCTCTTATGAGAGAACTCCGTAAAGTGTAAGCTTGTAACTGATCTCGACCTGGGTAAAAGATGAAAAGATATTTTTTCTTTAATACTGTATTTCAGAATGATTCAAATCTTCATTTCTATGTGAAGAAATATTTTAAATTCTGTATTATAATTCCATAAGCTAACATCCTCTGCATGAGGGAAAAGATCCCTATCGACATCTCTTAAATATTCCCATTGCCCTTAAAACATGAGCACCCTTCCCATTCTACTATTCAAAATCCCTCAAAAGGCTGAAGTTTTCAGAAATAAAGTATTTGTTTTCAGCCTCAACAGGAGACAAATTTGAATTACATCTGTCATTGAACTGTCAGAATTGTGGATAAAAAAGCTGCCGTAAAAATAATTTCTTTTCCATCTTTCCTTATTCTTCTCCCTCACTGACTCGTGCAGCATTTGGCCGTGCATAGGCATATAAGAGTTTGTTTCTTAATATCTCATTTGTCTCTTGTCTCATTCTATTGTCCCTTGGTTGCCAATTCAGGAAGTATCTCTTTCGAGAATTTCTTTAGCACAAATTACACATGACCTAATTAAAGTCCATTAGAAATTTGTGCTAATAATTGTTCCTGCCATCTAGATGTGCAAAATGATGGCAACCTCACCTTGTACACTGCACAGACATTTTCAATTATAATTGAAAATTGTACTTTTGTACAAATTTCAATTGTACAATTGAAAATATTACAACATGCTATGGTAGTAACCCAACCACCAACCTAACCACTTCTTAAACTTATAAAGAGATGATTCCATTAAACTGGGTAAGGATGTATTTCCTTGTATCTGCTAAAGATTGTATTGCTAAAACTTCTTTAATCAGATGCCCATATTGACATCTTCTCAAGAAGAGATTAGGAAACTGAAAGGATCAATCTTTAGGAGTTCTTACCATTGACCTAACCTTGTTCATGTTATTGATTACAATTTCTTTTCAAATATTTTTTCACCCAACTAAACTTATTTCACTTAAGATGCCATTTGTATTGAAATTATTATTGTGAGAGAGTCTATTTTCATAAGCTCTTCAAAGTCATCCCTTTTAATTCTACAACAGAAGGCCAAAGGAAAGCTCTTTGAGACATCTACTTCATTTGCTTTATCACTTTTTTTTTGCTTATCAAATGTTAAGGGAGCATTTTTATTAAAGTTTTTCCACACTCTAGCCACATGTAGAACAGTTCTTTTACCAGTAAACATTTACAGATATCTCATCACAGAAGTGGGAGGACCATTCTTAGGAATGTTGATCAGTGGGCTACCTTCACAGGATGGTGATCTGTTATGTCACATGTTTAGCTAATTCTACTCTTAACAAATAAATAAATGTCCCCAAATTAATGAATTCTTAAGCATGACTACATGTCTGCATGTCTAAACAATTATAACACTTTCTCCAGATAAAAAATTTCTCATGAGCAGCAGTTGTCCTATACAAAGAGTCCTTCAGGTCTTATACTGGTAAATAATTAAGAAATAAGGACTGTGTATCACTGATCAATTTGGTGGATATGTGCCTTTCATAACACAGCAGAATTATACTGTCATTTTATAGGTCAAGTATATATTATACTTTAACCTTCTGTGAAAAAGAAAAAAACAACAAAACAAACAACAAATCAAAAAGCATACACATGAATGGCTATGTTTGTCAAAGTCTGAAAAATTACTAGATTCTCCTGGGAAATTATGTCAGTTCCTACACAGTTATATGTCACCATTATACAGTAGACTTTTAGGTGAGAAATTAAAGGAGGATTCCTCTGCTGACAGGTAGTAGCCATTAAATCTCCAGGCAGGGAAACATAAGTGCTAAAATGTTCTATGAAGAGGCAACCAAATATCTCAGGTCAGAAAATGAGTCAATCTCAAAGTCTTCCAGCTAGCAAAGCAGCTTAGAAATTTTCTTTGTCACCTCATGTCCCTTCTCTGTAGCACATTTGGCTGTTTCCTCTCCCAAAGATTTCAAATAAATTGAAAGCATAGACAGAATTTACATCCAGACATTCAGTCCAAAAATTTCCTCCGCTCTTACCCCAGAGACCTTGAACTAGGCAGCTGTAGAAATCCTACTTGTAGGTTTGGACTGTCCTCTACTTAGAAACCCTGTTTTAGCTATCAAGTGTTCATATTCCTATGAAGCTTTTCCCGTTCCACCACTAAGTCTGCTTTTCCTGAAATGGTCTGTTTTGGCTTCAGTCTTTACCCTGGTATTTGACAATTGACTCCTTAATTACATCCGTTAGAATAGCTGGTGGATTTTTAACTTCTGAATTGCTATAGTATTGGATCTCATTAAGTCAAGGTGCAAGGTCAGTAAATGCCCTCCTTGATTTGATATCAAATGCAATTGAGTACATACATTTAAAATAAAATATAAGAGGTGTCTTATATGCCCACATAACTCTATGACCTTGGTGTAAGAAGCATGTTGCCAAACCCTGATAAAGGGGATGAGGACATGAACTACTAGGAGTCTCTCTGCAGACTCAAGGCAACTCCATATGGTACAGGTGTTATGATCCTGATTCCACAATGACTCAAATACTGAAAAATGACTGACTCTTAGAACCTGTGTGCTTTGGGATGGACTTTCCACTGCACTGGACCAATGTTAGGCTGATATGAGGACAAAGGAGTCTTTACTGTCATGGCACTAATATAAAGATGAAAAAATAAGAAGCACAAAAGAAAGGATTATGCAAATCTTAAACTGCCTCAGACACAGGAGAAGTGAGAGTATATTGCAAACCAGAGTCCTCATAGGCAGAAACAGAAAAAAGTCCCAATAAGTACTAAAACCAGCCAACCTAACTACCAAAGTTGTTCCTTAATATTAGCAAAAAATATACACAATTCCACTGTTCAAAATAAGTAATGCAGTAAATCTGTCTAGACTGTATCACAGTTTGGATCCCATGCCATTTTTCCTATACAGGAAGAGCAGCACTACAGGCCATGAAATAACTGTCACCAGAATAGGTCAGGAATGCACTCGGACAGATAATAGATAGGAAATGACAAGTTGCCCTCCCTGATTTTGCTGCAGTACACAGGACTTCAGGTAGATTACTTCCTCTTCATCCTTTCAGACGTGATCACATTGTGCTGGAATAACCCCAAAGAAATACAAGTCAGTACCATTTCTGATAAATCTTCTGAGCATAATTTGCTAGATTAGTTAATCAGAAAGTACTTTATAGCTTGTGATCATTTAGAACTAACATAACTCCTAATTAAAATACAGAAAACTAGAAAAGAATTGGAATGTTTTCAGGCATCTCAAGAGCGAAAGGAACTATTACTGAAATGCGTATCAAAATGATTAAATTTATTAGCTGTTTCACAAAAAAGGACCAATAATTTTGACTCAAAAAAAAAGGTAAAAAAAGAAAGTTGTGCATCCAGCTGAAGTAATTGAAAAAATCAGAATTCATTTCATGCTTAAGTGTCTAATGAAAATCTGAGAGATTAAACAGCCACTGCTGAATACCTTGATCCATCTCTTGACAGTCAGTGATTGGCGCACTTAGGTAGCCTAAATAAGTGCTAAGTTTCTGTATGAAGCCTGAGATGCCATGGTTAACATGACAGTCTTTCACATTTTGGTACATTCCATCCTGTAAAATGGTTCTTATCTCCTGCTACAGCAAATGCTTTAAACTGCCATTGAGATCAGTGAACCAAAGGCAGTCAATACACTTTGAGGTGTCCAGCATGTTTAGGATATAAAAGCTTGTAATACATATCTGTTACTATCAGCCTTTCTGTTTGAGGCTCACATGATTTCAGTGCAGTAGCAAGTCTCTCCCATCTCTTTTCCCAGATTTGCTTCTGGAGAATAACAATAAATCTTTAAGATTACTACAGACATTATATTCACTTGTAAAGAAACATAGATGGGGCCTGTTTTAAATTTGGCATTACTTCCAGACTTGACTCAGAGTTAGTACAAGAACCTTGCTTACAGGGATGACAGCAAATGATTCACTCAGTGCTGTTTTGTTGATCCAGCTGTAGGGCTGAATTAGACAACAGGCTTCTAGAAAGACAGAAAAATATGATTTAACAGCAGACACAGAGTGACATGCCTTGGATCTACCAGGATGACTCACATACTTGCAGTGAGAAGTAACCCTTGCTTTAGTCAGTTCACAAATTAGCAATGATTAATCATGCATAAAAAAGGCTGGAATGACTACAGCAAAATACATCCCAAATAAAACACAAGTCCTTCCAAAAATACTTGTGAGTTTTTAGCATATTCATGTTTGTTATGGTTCATTCAACCTACACCCTGCCACTGCTGTACTTGCTTGTCAGAAAATGTTACTACAATAAAGAATAGCAAAAAGTTAATTTCAAAGTAATATTTATAAGGTTTCAAGTATGTTTGACTTCAAATATAAATGTCAGATTTAGGTCTAGAAATTATTCAGAAAACTGTTTATTCTATTAACCAACCTTTTTCAATTATATTTTATGCTGCACATGTAGCATAAAATAAATAGCATTTTTGTATCTTCCCCTGGATCTTAATATATTCAGTAGATTAGAAATGTGTAAAAGTGTTCATCATAACATCTTGTTCTTCTTGGGAGCATCTATCAAAACAAAGAAAGATTCAACATTAGCAAATAGCAACATGTGTGAGCTCTCTATACCTGTGGCTGAAAGAACTACCCTGATGATTTCTGTAAGCAGAAAACAGATCAGAGGCCACGTCAGGATCAATCCATAGAGCTAAGAAGATTGGGAGAGGGGAGGTGAAAGTGGAGGAGGTGGAAATCATTGCATTTTTTAGAGAGAAACATGAGGAAACTGCAATCTATTCATAGCTGCAGGCAGATGGTTTCATGCCCAAGAAGAAAAAATCAGCTCTGTTTGTCAGGAAAGAAATAAACTGTGAAATATTCCCTCAGCTTAAGTAATAAGTGGGGTCAGGGTAGAAAAAATAATAGACTTATTTTACATTATTTTTTCCTTACAAAGAAGCCATGTCAATGGCTAGTGCAGGTATTCCTTGAGCTGCTACCCCAGCCCAGGGAGCAGCTGCTTCCCTCTCTGCCCAGGTTTCCTTCACACTCCTCGTGTCCCCAGTACAGCTCTCAGACTGCTGGAGCTCAGGTCCTGTCTAAGCCTAGAAGGTACTTAAAATTAATTTGTTCCTCTGTTTAAATGCACAAAGATCCTAAGGACTGGCTTATCACTTACTCAGAGATGCACTGGCTGAGGGTATAAATGTTCTGCACTCCAGTGGAAGCTGATAAAAGGCACAAGGCAGCTAAAGCAACCCTAACTTCTTAGAGAAGCCTGATCCATTAGACATGCTCAGGTCATGCACTGACTTCCACACAATAGCCTAACAGAATAGACTAACATTTACAATGTGAGAAATACACACTTTTGACTCTTTTTGGCCTGCGGTAGTTTTGAATTTGCTGATCCCATTTGAAGAAGGTGTTCTTACTGCAAGGCTGTGAATAGCTGAAGATGAAGACTAATCCCTATCCCTGGAGATACCAAAGGTGTGATGCTGAGCAGAGGGAAAGTGAGACTAAGGGCACTGGGGCAAGACTGATCCAAATGCAGATTTAGTCCAGGAAAGCTGGAGTGTCTTAATTTTTATTAGCATAAATTTTGATTCAAAGAGTGGGTTATATTACAGGACTCTGGGAGTCTGAAGATGGGGAACCAGCACTTTCTGAAAACTTTCCTCATTCACATTCTCTGAGAACTTGTAAATACCATGGCCACTGTTGATACCTGCAAGGTTTTTGACACTTCGTCTACTGACTGAGTGTTTTGTTATCTATCACAGCCTGTTCTATATCACATCCAGGTACCATTATCATAATTCATTAACTAGTTCTTGATTAAATCATCTACTCTTATAAGCACAGTGGACAAAAAAGAAAGCATTTTTGCCCCAGAGAAGCTGAGAAGGAATAAAAGGTGTGAAGAGAAATGGTGGAGCCTGGCTTGGTGCTTGCTGAGGGCTCAGCAGGAGTGCTGGCATGAGAACCCCAAGACTGTGCCCCGCAGTCTGGTCTTTCAGTGTCTAGCATACATTTCTTTGTTTCTATTTCCTTTATTTCCTTTGTTGTGAACCCTGTGCAAAAATGTGCATTTGCAAACTTTACAAATCCTAATTTGTATTTTTTTTTCCGTGGTCCCAAAACACCTGTTTAAAATTTCAGAAATGAGAATGGTAAACTCTTTTGTTTTGGGTTGCTGGGTTTTTTTTTCACATTAACTTTTCTAGAAATAGTTGCATGGTTTATTATCTATTGCATCACAAGCTGGACAGAGTACTTGAAACACTGCATGAGTTTGTGTGGGACTACATAAAGATTTTATGCTACGTGGCATTAAAATTCCTTGTAGACTTAAATTCTGGACTTCAAAGTATCTTTTCTGTGATGTTGATTAGAATTAGTGCAGTGACAGCTGGCATGATTTAAACTATATAACTTGAATTTTGGACATTGAAATTACATTTGTGTCCACATGCCAAAGGCCTGAAGAGAGAAATGCTGGACTTGGGATGTAATTGATTTCCAGCATATTTTATAAAAAAAATCTATTCATGGATAATGTACATTTATCCTTTTATACCTTTTAAGGTACATCAAAATACCATCTATTCTCATTTAAAACACACCAGACTCTAGCGAACCAGACATTTGGAGCTTATACAAGCCAGCTACTGTTTGACCTAGTTTCATTACAAGCCTGAAACTGCCCATTACACACTTAATGATGAGTAAGATGAAAAATTGAATTCAATCTACCTCGCAGGACTTGAAAAACCATCCAGACAAATCTCGTCCAAGAAAAGCAGCTGAAATGAAAATGCCAGATTGTGAACACCAGTGTCTGAGGGAGGAGCTGACACACTCATTTTTCTGCCCCTTCCACAAGTGTCACCTCTCACTAAGTCCCAGCTGTGGGGCTGGTGGGGCTGTACCTGAGCTCACCTCCGCTAAATTCATCAGCTCCTTCCTGCCGGAGTAGGCAGCCTTTCAGTCACCTTTCAAACAGCAGCAGCAGCAGCGGGGCTGTCATGCCCAGGTTAACAAGCTCTGCTTTCTCAGCAATGGCTATTGACTTGGGTTTAATATTTCACTCACCATGATTGCTGTTTTCGAGGATAACTCAGACTCATTACTTACTACAGCCTGTGATACACATAACTGTACACTCAGGTATGAAATAGTACATTTAACTACATGAGACCAAAGTCTCTTTCTTCCACCAACATAAAGAAATAAAAGCTCAACTTTTCAGATTCTTCCTAGCTATCATTGTGTGATGGAAATATGCCTAAAATTTTGTTTAAAACACAGAACAAATCAAGGTCTACCGCTGATGAAAACAGACGCCCAATCCTAGATTTGCACTGGTATGATTGAGAGCAAAATTTGTTCTGGAGTGTCAAAGAAGTATCACAATGAATTAGAAAGTGCAACCAATTTAAAAGAAAAATGCTCATTAGTGTGAATAGAAAGCCATCACACCAGAAAAATCACAGCACTTACTGCAGTACATCAGCTATTCCCATTAACATAGTAACTAACCATTTCTGGGTAATATGATTCATGGCTAAACAGAATACTGAAAAATTATATCTTCCATTCACATGACTAAATTAGAGCTCTTCTGTATCTTTATCACCTATCTCTGCTGATATTTTATTGAATATTTTTAGCACAGACAGTGAAAAAGGTAAAGTTTTTTTCTATACAATGATATATGCATATATGAGTTCCCCTGATCCTATATATAAACAAAATAAAATGAGCAAAACCAACCCAAATCTTTGGTTTCAGACATATTCTCCAAAAGAAGTAATCTCTAACACTGCTGGTTTTGAGCAGACTGATTCCAGACCAACTTTGAAAATCCCAGTCAAAGCACATAGTTTTGCAATGGACTCATCTGGATAGTTTCTTAGCCAAAACAATTTCAACAAAAAGGCTGGTTCCAGACATAGCGTATTAAATAACCCTGAATTGGCAAAGAGTGATGCATACATTCCATCTGAGAGTCTGCTGCGGCTCCGGTCAGTTGAGGTAATGTAAGTTCAGCTTCACAGCTAGAAACTGTAACAGCATTTTCAGCAAATTGTCAAAACAATCCTTTTGTACCTTTGGTGTTGAAGTACATATAAAAATCTGAGTAGATAATGTACTGTTTCAGGCTCTTTAAACTTTTAAAAACAAAACAGCAGAAAAGTGGGATGAGTGGTTACAGTGAAAGCAGAAATAAATGTGAGTGTGTAATTTTATTGGCAGACAGGAGTATATGGTCATCATCAAACAAGATCTTGGTTTTTCCCTCAATTATGTCATAGTTCACTGTAATTTTAGTTGCTCTGTGGGAGCTGCTCACAGACAAGAATTAAAGCAGTCTGCAAACTATAAAGACGGCACAAGTCCTCATCTCCTCAACCTAAATTATTTTTTTCCTTCTCATGGCCTTTTCCCTCACAACTGTGGCACGTAGTTTGAAAGTGGCTTACCTATAGTTTGAAAACAATTTCTATAGGCTGGGTAGAGGAAGATGGTGAAGTGCCAAGAGCAAAGCAGTAGCCCTGCTCCTGGCATCCCTCTGCATAGCCAGAAGGAGGGAGGGCAGGGGCTGGAAGGCAGGGATCTGGCCCAGCATCCTCACCCTCTCCCATCAGGATCCTTCTCTACAATATTACTCCTAGAATATTCTCCACAACTCTATCTTTCCCACCTTCATATTTTAATTTTTTTAAATCTTAACTGTTGCTCCAATACTTAACATATCCTGAACTCTGCTACATTCAGTGTAGCCACAAAATTTGGCTTAATGTTAGCAGTATAACAGACTTCTGAAAAAAATTAAGAAACTTGGTATTGCCTATTGTGATGTCCAGCTAATATCTGCAAAACCTTGTGTTAATATCCCCTACCACTTATTCTTTTCAGCATGATTCAGGGCCAATCTAGTTTTTACTTAACAGTCGTTTGTAATAGTAGTTTTCTTGGATCCTTGATGAACTGGAAGGACTGAATACAAATACAATGCAATAATACATATGCAAATATACAACATTTGCTTTGGCAGGCAAGAAAACAAACCCCATCCTGGGGTGCACCAAGTACAGCACAAACAGCTGGCGAAAAGCTGCAGTTATCCCTCTGCATTCAGTGTTGGTACAGCCTCACTTTGTGCTCTGTGCAGTTCTGAGCATCACAGAGGAGACATAACACTGTTCCTCCAGTTCACCCACAAAGATCTTTAGTTGAACTAGTGAGTTTCTTTAGTCTTTTCCTTAAAAAATTTATATATAGAGAGAATATTTCAGAGAACATCATAATACAAAGAATCTTTGCATCACTGGTAACAAAATTTCACCTGCTTCTAATGGTTCTTGATGTTGACTCCAGAGAGGTGCATACAACCAAAGGGACAGATTGCCTACTTATCCAAAGATTTTTCCACAGGGTTTGAGGTGTGCACAAGGGATAAAGGAAGAGAATGAGGAAGACAGGTGCACAGATCAATACAGATATTTTTATTCCATGTGAATCTCAAGGGCAGTATGTGCAGCACACTGATTTGGCTTCATGTAGTTTGAGTAAATTCAAACTAGCATAGCTTGCATGGCTTAGGTAGAATGTGAAAACTGGTCCCTGTGCCTCTAAGAGCAGAACAAGCCTCAGTTCACACCTTGCCTACTGTGACCCTTTCTTGCAAGGTTAATAGGTTATTGCTTCACTACTGATTTAATTTCTATGAACTATCAAAACCAACTCTTCTTGTTACAAAATCTCATACTAAAAAACAAAAAAAAAGAGAAAAAAAGTGGCAAGGTCTAACTCTGACAAAGCTTTGAGCAATACTGAAAAGACAGACCAGAAAAAAACAGGACTGTAAACTACATGTGATGAGTGGTGGTTCTTCAGTGGCTCTTGCATTGTTTAAGGTCAAAATCTGAAAACCAAATGTTTACAGCCATTGATATCATTAATCAAACTTAAGCTCTCAGAAGTATTCGTGCTTTCAGTTTGAAGGGATATATTTTAGGGCCCTTCGCAGATCTAGGATAGTTTGCATGCTTAGCACCCTGTAAATCCTTCAAATGCAAAATAGAACATGGCTCAGTTTATGCACTTCATTTAGAGTCTGTTTATATTGATACAAAGAATAGTTTCAGTATGTCATGAGTGTTATTCTAATGCCCTTCAGAAATAATACCTGCATGATGATAGATATTAGAAAAATTTTGGTTATTTTGGTGTGTACAGAGCCCTTCGGATCACCACAAAAATGGGAGAGACAGAACCATATAAATATAAGAGAAATTCAAAAAACGGAAAAGGGATAATGGTTTGAGCACATATACATTGTAAGACCTCCATCCTTCCCTGACTGCTGTGTTTTCTTTTTTAAATTGTAAACTCTTAGGGACTGACCCTCAACAAATGAACACCTTGACTAGAATATTAGAGATCAACCTTGTTACGGACTCTAGATGCTAATGTAATAATACAAATTATGTAAATAAGTATGACTTGTAGTCCTTAATCTAGGAATGTCACATTAAAAAGTCAATCACTGAATAAATCTACAAGCATTTGTGGAAGCAAAGGAGAGTCTAAGACTTTATGGGTAATCACCCTCTGTGTTGGCAGACAGAGGTGCACTTTCCTCCTTCGTTTTCCCTGTGGCAGCACAAATCCTTCCCTCTCTCTGTGAAGAAGCCCAGCCTCTGTGGAAAGCCCCCTCATGGCTGGTGTCCACCAAAGTGATTTGCCACCAGGAGCTATAGACTCAGTCCCTTCAAGGAGGAGAGTATCTAGGATGGTGATCAAACTGGTTGGCTCCCACAATGGAGAATAATTGTTTCTGAATGAAAACAATAACTTCTAGATTTTCCTGGTACAGCGTGTCAGACACATTCTGAACATGCCTGGTGGTTCACCCAGGAAAGTCAGGAGACATTTAGGTACTTCCCTAGACATCTGTGAACTGCCTAGCCAGAGGGTAGGGGCCAAATGCCCAAACTGGGACGTGCCCAGGCAGGCAGAGGGTGGACCTGGAGCTCCCAAGTGAGCTGATTTCAGGTACTGCTACAGAAGCCACCCAGACTGCTCTCTGAGAGTTCAGCTCTGCAGGGCTCTCCTGTTACCAGCCTTGACACAAAATCAGTAACCTGAACCTCGGTGTGGACTCCCAGTTTCTTTGCTATTCTTGCTGTGAAAGTATTGTAGTAAAACTAGACCTCTAAATCAGCTGAGCTGGAAGAACTTAAAAGATCCACATGCTAGGGCAAGCTAATACCAAGGCTGTCTGAGTAATGGAAACACTGGGTAAATGCTCGCAGAGTGTTTTACCACTTGCAGTCCATATAAGCTGTAAACAGCATGTGTCTAGCGTACAGAGTTTCCTGAATAGAACAATATATTCCTGCTGTCCTTGAAAACCCTTGCATGTAAGATGGTTTTCCTCAACTATCCTTGTGCTGAAATAGATGTCAAAGCTTCTGGCATTCCATCAAACCAAATAATCTATTTCCAAAGTAACAGCCCATTTAGCATTAAAATTGGCACTTAAGGGTTGATATAAAATGTAAATTAAATGTAGGATATGAGTAAATGAGGCTAGTCTTATACTTCAATTTTTGTATTGGCACCAAGGTTGATAATTTTAAGCAAATCATAAGTACTCTTTCTCTTTTTAAAAGTATGGTTTTCAATTTCATTTGTGGCATTGCTTTCAAAGCAGAGAAACATCACCTTCACTACCAATTCACATGAGAGTAATATGACTATCAATCACAGTGGCTTGGAAAGAGCTGGTAAGATTTCAAAGCTAGGGATAAAGATAAAAGAATTAAGTAATGCTAGAATGAAGCAATCAAGATTAAATGTGCTCTCAGCTGTTGAATTAACCGGTTCTGAGTTTTTATCGAACAAAAGGTTAAAGAAATGAACCCTTAACAGCAATTATTTCAGTTTAATGGCGTTTTTAAGCTCAAGCTCACAGCAGTTGAATTTCTTCTGTCACTTAAAGAAAAAGTAAAACACCTGACATTATCATGTCTCATTAATGGCTCTCAAGAAGTCAATTTAACACTTGTGATGATCAAGTCCAAACAGGTTTTGTGATTTAATTAGAACCCTAAGAGTTTTGAAAATCCCATATAGTAAGTAAATTTATGGGTCCGTGATTTAAAAAAGGCTCAAAAATCTTGAAATGAATTAATTATCTAAATGAATTAAATTAGACCTAAATGAATTAAACTGAAAATAATGAAAATATTTCTTAAAATGTTGAGAAAGCTCAAGAAATCTTATTTGGTAAATGCTGTCCTGGGAGAAAAAATGTCAGTGCACGATAAATTAATATCCTTGATGAAACTAGTGTAAATTCAAACCACAGTTGTCACATCAAAGAATTTCCAATTGAAATTTGAGAGCTCACAGCTCAATTCTCTTAAAAAATATGTAACATATTTTCCTGGGTAATTGTTGGTTATTTAAATTCCTTCACCTACCAGCTTCCCCCCAGAACTAAAATTCTTGTAATTGTGGTTTTGCCTTGTACTGTGGAACCAGAGATGGGGGGCCAGAGAGGAGTACATTTGAGTCAGGGGCCTCATGATGAACACACCTTGGGGTTGTCCTGGAGAACAGACTGTCACCTCCATGTCTTAGGGACAAAAAGGACTAAAGGACATCAGGGCTTCCAGTGGCTCTGCTCTGAGTCATCTGCCCCAGAAATCAACACACAGCCCAGGGCTGCCTGATTACTGTGGTGTCCCTCCTGCTTCTCACAGCATTTGTGTGGGCAGCTGGTTCACTGGCAATGGAGCAGGGCTGCCGGGGCCTGCCAGAAGGGAGGAGGCCAGTGCATAAACTAAAACTGGAAATACAAACCTGGCATTGGAATCACATGGGGTGCACAAGACCCAAACACATAGTTCCTTCTGAGGTTTATTTTAATGGTCTCTCTCAAGAAAAGTAAGACAAATTAACTGAAACACATGAAGTTCAAATGGGGCAACTAAACTTCAGCAAGCTTCAATGTAGATATTCCACCTAGAATTCTGTGCCTTAACCTGGTTTCAGGCTTTTGTATAAAGAGTGGTTAGCTCAAAAATGAAGCAGGGTTCAAAACTGATGTTTATTTCTTTGCCATCCCTGACTCCATCTTTCCATCCTCATCTCACCACAGTCCCCACGCTGTCCCATAGGTGTAAGATCTTGATATGCTTCTTCACCTGTAGCATCCTATGCAGTGCTGCTCACCCAGCTCAGGCACTGGGGCCCACCCAAAATATAGATCCTGCCTGATCTTTCAAATCCCACAAGCTGTCCCATCTCAGCCTCTCCAGGTGCAACATCATGAGAAAGACTGAAAACACCAAATTAAAGACACAGCTCTTTTGGGGGGTAGAAAGGAAAAGGTTCTCTCAGCCATGGAGAGAGGAGAAGAAGAGCAGATGGCTTGGTGCATTTTCATGATTTGTTTAAGGACATTCACAGTGCCAACTGCACTGATGGGCATCTGAGGTGTTTTTTCCCCCACCTCACATCTGCCTCACACTGGGGCTCACGTGGTCATCTGGATCAGGAGCTGATATGGCTGAAAAACAACCCTGTAAATGAGTGAATGTGGAAGATTTATGTTTAACCCAGGTCACTTATCTAATCAAGTTCTCTTCAAAGCCTTGCAAATGGTTGTACTGACAACATGAGGGAGTGATGGAAGAGTGAGAATGAGTAACCGGAGGTATGAAGTAGTAAGGGTTGCTTGTGCTGCATTAGAGTTGAAACAAATGTGGGTCAAATGACAGACTTAGTAGTAGTTTTTTTTTTTTTAACTTTCCCAAAGGAACATCTCACATTGGAAAAATATTAGGGAATTTGAAGAAATTAGGAGGTTTGTTTTGTTCACAAGGATTCACAGATAGATTTCAAAAAGAATCAAGCATCATGATCGTCAGCTTCCCTCTTTCAAACTTGTCAGCACCACACTCTCAAATACCTAAATCAAATCATTTTTCTCTGAGCACCAAAAAAAATGGTCTCCATTTGGTGCCCAAGAGTACTAAGTATGCTTGAGAAATGAGACCCCTGAGGATAGGGAGTGTCTGGCTGTTAATGTGCTTCTTCAGTTTTCAGCATATGCCAAGAGAAGAAGGGAAGGAATGAGCCAAGAATCCCAAATGCTATTTCCCCATGCTGTAAGGATGATGCTGAGCTTAACTTCAGAATTCAAAAATCTTGCCATTTTCTTTCCACACTTGATTTTATTGCTTTTTAGGCTTATTTTCAATACAAAACAGTGACAGAGCCAGTTTCTATAGTAGCTGCAAAAAAGAGTTCCAGCGTCAACCATTGCAACAAGTAGTTCTCACAGGAAAATGCTGGGTGGCAAGTAAAAATGGGGAGGAAAGGTGAATCCACATACATGCTGTTGCATTAAAGGAAGGCGTAGGTTTGAAGCAACATTTTATGACTAATCAGTTGAGAGTTTAATTTAGAGCAATCAAATATTTGTCTAATAAAGACAAGGCTTGATGCTTTTAAAAACAATATCATGAGCATGTAGGACTCCTTAAATCAACATAAACGGAGGAAGTGCAGGAATGAGAATCAAACCTAAGAACCAAGAATTACATCCCAGAAAACCAAAAACTATGTGAACATGCAAAATGTTACCCAACAAATCAAGGCAAACAGTATCTGAGTGTGGAGGTACTGAAAAGTCATTAATGATATTCACATCTTGGAGGGAATGTGAAAGGCTGCAGCCAAGTGATGGCAGAGGTGGTGATTTCATCTTCATCTTTCAGCCCCAGCACTGGCTCTCAGTCTTCCCACACCACTCACCCTTTTCCCATGGCATATCCCCAGCCTGGTCATGCAACCAGGGCTTCTTGGGGCCTGTGCTGTGAACGGGATCCTTGAAATATTCCATTTAAAAAATAGTCTGTTTTTACCTCTGTACATTTATTGGTCAGACTAACCAAGTTAGTCCAGTGGAACTTAGGGACATGATTTTCTGGTGGATTTGGCAGAGCTGGGTTCATGATCAGACTCAATCCTTTTAGAGGTCTCTTTTACAACATACATGATTCTATGATTCCATGACTTTTTGTCATAACATTCTCCTTCAATATCTCACTGCCTCAGGCCTTAATTTTGGAAAGGATCTCATTGAATATGCTTGAGTCTCACTGATGCAGGGCATATGGCTAAGTACTTCCCTGATCAGATATGTGCATATGTGGCTTCTCAGATTGATGTCTTAGATCATAACTTATTTGCAAAATACGTTATTAATTCTCTGGAATATTTTGTGAGAACAAGAATAAACAGATAAATAAATAAAGTCAAACAGTTTATCTGTTTTTGGGTAAAGAGAATTTTTTGGCTAATCTTCCTTTGCTAATTTCTGAATACAGTTTAAGTGTATCTTCTACTTCTATTTTGGGTTTTTTAAAACAAACAGATTAGAAGAAAGTTAAAATGATCTTTCATATTTTTAAAGGTTATTAATTATTTTTTGCTATAAAAAGGTAAAATATTGTCTCTGGCAAAATGTTTGTAGGAAGCATGTGGCTGTTTTGGTACAACTGAAGAGTGATAAAGTCTAAATAAATTCAATAGACTTGACATATTCCTCTTTTCTACATTATTCAAATAATAAAGACCCCATTTACATTCTGTCAGAGACCTTAACAGAAGGCTGTCAATTGTGAAAAATTTCACAAAGCAATATTTGATGTGTGTTTACATCTTTTTGTGCTTGTAGCTGTCATGGAGTGACTAATTCACAACAAAAGCTTTATTTGATAAATTTAAGATCTTAATTATGTCAAATATCCATATAGAGAATTCAGTTTTGAGGATACAGTCAATTATTCAACTTCCCCAGTAATCGCTTTTCTGAACCATTTAATGATACAATCATTCATGGACATTGAAAATCTGGCTGTGTTGTGTAGACATGGTTACTCACATCACTCAAGTGGGATCATTTTTCTCTGATGTTTGTCTGGGCATTGGAAAGTGTCTGGTGATGACTCTCCCACATGCACAGGTGAAATATATTCCAGTGTTCTGTAGGTGTGAGCTTTGAAAATTCGTCATAACCACATATTTCAACTTAAAAAGTCTATTGAAACTTGTGTAGGAAATGAATTTGAAAAAAAAACCAAACTAAACTCTATAAATAATCTACCAAAAAGTGTCAATTTATCAATTATTGGTTAGACTGTTTAACCTTACTTGTCTTTCAGCTATGCTGCCTGGACTTATCCAAACTCAGACACCTGAGCAAGATGTGTCCACAGCTGGAACATCTGGTCTGACTAGTCACTACTCACAGCTTTGCCCCTTGGAAGTGACTTGGGTCACCCAAGACCTGAGCTGCAGTCATAGGGTGCCTCTCCCTCTGAATTGAAAATGTTGAGAGCCCACAGCATCCAAGCCCCACAATGAAAAGGCTCAAACAGATGCATGGAGTGCAGTGTCCTGGATTAAAGCAGAACCTGAGCAGCTGTGAGCACCCAGTTGTCTACTATTTTATTCCTTGGTTAATTGGTGCAGTTCTGTGATAGCTATCAAAAGTGAAGTAACAGAAAATGTTAGCATTTAGAGGCTCTTTTATAAGGAAGATCTGGCCTCTGAGCTGATCTGGTTGTCTAGAGTAAGAGTTCTTTAAAAGGAATCTGGATCAAAATCCTAGAAAGGTAACCAGGCCAAAGGTGACTTTGGTTTATACTGCTTTTTCATGTGATCAGGCAATCTGTCATGTATTCATAATACAACAAAATGTGTACACACATTCTGAAGTTCAGAAAAAAGGAAAATATAAAAATTATGGAATTGTTTTTTTGGGAAAAATAAAAATTAAGCAAACAGAGCAAATTTTTGAATGGTTAACAGAAACATGGTGTCTCAAGTGCATCCTCTGCTTTTAATATTCACTGGAAAAGCCAAATCACAGAACACAAGAAGCATAAGAACTTAGAACAACAGATTGAGAGAATATTATACATATCTGTCGGATTTTGCTTAATTAGGCATCCTCTTTCACTCACAGAGGGAGGACACTGGTTTAGACTGCCTTTCCTCTGATCTGACATTTGTTTCTTTAAAACATTACTTTTAAAACAATCAACAATCAAATGGAATTTAAGTTGAAAAAACATTACAAGACTGCACCAAGGTCAACCCCCTTTTCACTGAAAAGATTTTCTTCATTTATCTAATGCAACTTTAGATATATTATGCTGATCAATGTAGTTGTTCATTGGCAAAATTATCTCCTTCATTGAAGTGTAAAGTTCATAAGGAAAGATGATTAATTCATGTATGTATTGTTTATGCTGTCTTTACTAAAGAAAGTATTCCAATTATCATTTAAATAATGGTATTTGACTTTAAAATGGACCAAATATGCAAATATTATTCTACTGCTGTTCTGAGCTGAGCCATTACATTTCAAAATCAAAAAAGGGTGGGCCAGTTCTGCTTCAATTTATAGCTGTGTGATGACAGAGCTGATTTTCTTGTGCAAGGAAAATTACTTTGTGTTTTCCCCAGCGCAACACATAATCAGATGTGAGCCATTGGAATGAATATCTCTGGGAAACTTTGACATGTTATTTTTGAAAGTATGATATTCACTTACTGTTAGGAATTAATGATTTAAATCACAAACTTAGGGCATTATTTTCCTTGGGCTGTTACAATTTCAGGACATAAACCTAGCTTTGAAAGAATTGCTAGCTATCTCAATTTTCATTAATAAGAGGAACTTCAATCTAGAAATCCATGCAAAACATTACAGATAAGCCAGTAAATAGAGAAAATGTGCTTTCATGCAGCAGCCATTAAAATAAAACTCTGCTCCTGATGAGAAAACTTACACCACCCCAAACCAAAGCAACCCCCACCCCACAGGAAAATCCTGAGGTCAGCAATTCAATACTTTGTTTTTCTTGATCTGTATGGCCGCATATTAATAATGTCTGGGGGTGGGGGCATGTTAACTATGAAGGAATTTGGGATGTTTTCATTATTGCTGGGCAAATAACTCTTGAAAAGTAAGCATCTCTTTTATGCATAGATCAAGTGAACTTGGCAGCAGCAGTGTCATTGATGCTAACAGTGTGTGACAGGAAACAAACCCATGTGACTGCTGTGTTTTGTAAGTCGAGCTCTTGTGTAAGATTCCGGTACATTCTTTTCCAGCTATTCTCTCAGAAATTTGAACTTTTAATTAAAAGGCAACATTGAAGCATGTCCAGCACTGACAGTCTTAATGCTGTTTCTTCTCCACATTAACATGCAAACCAGCTTCAGTCAGCATGCAAGGAGATCCTGTATAATTAGCTTCATCGTCCATGATGGATAAATACGTGTTTTGGGGAGGGAGAGGATGTACCAGTGTTTTCTAATCATATGATCAGGATTTTCAACTCCTAGTAGACATATCATTTTCTCATAGAAACTCTAATGACTATTTTATAAGTTAGAACAAAGTGCATGTATCAAATTCAGGTTGTTTGTAAGGTTATATGAGCTATCAGAAAAGCAAATCAATTGACTTAAAATATTTGAAATGTAACACATTTTTAAAGTAAATATCTACTAAAATTGTAGCCAATATCAAAATACAAATACATAGCCAGATACTGCTCACTGGAAAGATGTTTCATATAATATGCACCATCATTTAAGACCCTAGAATCCAGGTCAGTAATAAGCACAGATGTATGTGCTTGTAATCTTTGTGTATTAAAAATATTCAATAATATCTAACACAGATTTTTAGTAGTACAAACATAGGAACTGACATTACATGACACGGTAACTTTACTACATCAACTGCTGACTTGAATTCTGAAATTAATTTTGAGTGATAAATTAAAAGCACATTAGCTGACAAAAAGCAGAGAATGGAAAACTAAAATGTATATTTTATTATGAAGCTTAATATTACTTTTTCCTGTGGTTTGGGAGTGTATTTTATATGCTACTCAAATAATGAAACGCTTACTTGACAAAAAAAAACATGGCAAAAAGATCCCTTCATTTCAATTTCTGAATTAAACATCTTGTAATGGCAACAGAAGATGATAGGATTAGATCTTGATTTCCAGGTTCACAATATCCACATTTTTCTTTTCCATGGAAGTAGTAATAAAGTAGCATGAAAACAGAATCTCTTTCTTTTCAGATTATTGAGTAATGTTTCAGAATTGAATTTTTATAGTGCATCCCATAAGAAGCAACATTGCAAAACAAATCCAATATTTTTATATTTCAATCCTCAAGAAATAAAAAATCATTTAAATATCATGTTTCTTTCCACCTCCAAAGACAACTACCAATCTTGTGGAAATCAGTCTAGACACGTAAACTAATATGTCAAGAAAGCAGTAACTCAAAGATATGAGCATAGCCATTGAGATTTCTAGATTATCCACAGCTCATGCAGAAGATGACCTGACAGTGTTTGCAGATAGTATGACAGAAACAATCTAAAAGAGAGTATTTGACATAAAGATCATGGGCAGGTACAAAATTATCTATCTGTTTATATGTCTCCATAACTAAATCATAAGCCAAACACTTTTTGTTAGATGTTCCCTCATGGACACAAAATTAAGACTCATTAGATATTTCTTCATCACCCAGATTTGCTTAAATGATGGTTCCCTGTCAAAAGGAAACTTGTTTGTTTCCTAGTTTAGTTCAACCTCATTCAGAGCAAAATGATAGATCTATTCCTTACTATTCTTTTTGGGTTTTACCATTTAGCATTATTTCTTCCTCCAGTTGTCCCAAAGATTTCTAAAAACTCAGCTCTAGGCACTGCAGATGAAGGCAAAGGCTCCATAGAAGTGAAATCCTATTACACAAATGGCTTATCCAAAACTTTTTCAGGTGAGTAACACTCTGTCTATGATGGCTGACTTGTAATGAAGCCTTACTAAAAATATAAAATGGAAAATTGTTCTGATGGACATGCATTTCTCCATTATTTAAAAAAAAAAAAGAGGTGGAAAGGGAATTTTTGAGCATCCTTTCTGTCATCACACAAGAATTTCAGTATATTCTGAGAATATTCATAAAATATGCAATCTGCATTATAATGCAGTGAATTCATCAGTGTACAGATATCTGACAACATATTTAACAGGAAGACTTTTTAATAACTCCAAGTGGTATGGATTCTTTTGGCTTCATTTTACAGAAAATGAATGTCTGATACATCTTTGAATCTGACTCACCATAGACCAACATCAGTGAGGAAGAAATATCCTGATAGGCCATGAACTTAAAGCTATGTAAAAGATAGTCCTGATTTTCTTCCTTTCATAACATTTTTCAGTCTTTTTCTTACCACTGAGAAATAGAGGCTTTCTCTATTTGATCTAGCCATTCACTGAAAAATTTATATATGTTTAGAAAAAAATTCCATTTTTTTTCCCAAAACAAGGGAGAGTACGATAGAGTGCTGAAGGTAAAGTTTCAACATGTACCAAAATATTCCAAGTTCTTTGTCATTTCCTATCAGAACTGATGTCATGGTTACTGCCTTCTCCAAAACTCTAAATAATCTTCACTGCTATTAGGAAGACAGCTGGTTATATACACTTGATCTTCAGGTAAAATAAACCACTCAAATTTGCATTACATGGATATATACAATTGAGAACTCTTTGACTGTCTCCTGGCTGCATCTAATTGTGAAAGACTCTCATGTAGAAGTTTCTAAGAATAACTCTGTTATCTCTGAAAAGCTGAGCAGCTTGGCAAGTGCTGTTAAATGCTCTTTCAGATGCCTAATACATGCCCTACCCTCTGGGATCTTGACCAGCAGGGAGGAACAGGTGGTGTTCGTTACTGATGGAATATCTTCAGAGAATTTAGAGATCCACAGAGTTGATTCTAAACCTGTTCTCTCTCTATGCCTGATGAGAAAAAGTATATTTTCTGATAATCTCACATTTTAGTTGTGAGTAACACAATATTAACCTGATAAATGTTTAACTCAAATTCATATTTACAGCATCTGTTGAGAACCATTGCAAAACCAATTAAAATATTAAAAAGCAGCATTTTTTATCATATCAGTTTTAGAGGACCTACTTTACAGAAGGTATCTACAGGAGCCTCTTGTCAATATGTATAGGCAGTGACTGTCTAATTGCTCAAAAGTTATTTTACATTAGAATTCATAAAGATTGCAGGTATTTCAGAAAAGAGAATGTTCTATGACACATTTTTCCTCTCACAAAATCCAAATTAGTTTGTTTCAACAGAATCATAAATTGTTCTCATAAGTAACCACTAAATGGTGTTTTTGCCACTGGAGTTATTCAAACTGATTCAATGAATGCAGGAAAACATGAGTTCTCCTATCCAAATCCAAAGGCTTTGATACACTGAGACTCCTGAGGTGCTTGTGCATAGCACAGGATCAGGCACATGTTGCCTGAGTTATTCTCCAGTTGTAAAGTGAATGAAAAGATTGAAATTTGATAGGTGCATTCCTGTTGTGTTTCTGAAGATATTCAGCTATTTCTGTTCTACTTTGGGAGTTACCACTTTCATTCACCTGCCTAACACCTGTTAAAACTGAAGATCAGAGTCTGTAAGATTTTGTCTTCACAGCATCAGTGAGATGTGGGACAGGGCTGGTTTCCCCACGCTGTGGAGGAGAAACAGTGGTGTGTGCACATCTACACTGCAGCTCCCAGAGGAGTCACAGGTGAGGAGCTCTGTCAGAAGCCATCTCACAGGAGCCTCATTCCCCACCCTGCCACAGCCACAGCCACACTCAGTGCTGGGAGGCCACAGGGTCAACTCTGTCCAGGAGTTAATTCAGATTCAAATTAACCACTTTTATAGCAAGTTAGTTTTACCCTGATGACTTTCTTGCTCCAGTTCACAGTACAGTTGCACAAACTCTTATGTAACTGAAAGGGAAGAGAGTGCTTGTGGGCAGGAGGGGAAGGAGCTGTGATCTGTGAGTGCCAGAGTACAACGAGCACCAGAGGAGCTTTATGTCAGCTCATGGTGTTAGTGAAAATACAGCAGAGGCTCATCCTTAAAAGCTACCCTTCATCTGACTTCTCCTGAAATTAGTGCTCTGAACCTATCTGACTTTTCAAAGGTCATGCAAAATATTTCTAATAGTGCACAAAATTAACATAATTGTGCTGACCAGAATAGGTGAAAGAAGCCATTTCAATCCTGAGGGCCAAGGAAGCTTTATGCATACCTTTGGCAATCCACATCTTTACTCAATAGTAACACCAAGGAATAAAAAATAAAAAAGAACTGTGGCTGCAGGCTGCATAGAATTAAGGAATAACTCACTTGAGAATTTTTCTGTTAATACAATATAGTATTTTCACTGAAAATTTCCAGGTGCTAAACAGAAGACAAAGGCACACAGAACTTTTCTGGCTTTTTGCTGAATTAGCCCTTGAATTACACTCCCAAGACAGGCCCATATTTTTAAACTTTGCAAGCACAACTAGGCCTATTAGGAGCAAAGGCATCTCAGGGCTTTATGTTTATCAACATAAATATACAAAAACCCTCCAAACCCTAGCTCTAACAGGTTCCATTTAACAAGATAACATTGTTTTTTTTCCCTGTGATGCTTATTCTGACAGTGGTACTGGCAAAGGAGCTCCTTCTCTTGTATGAGCTGTTCCTGCACTGGAGGGAGGAGGGATAACATTAGCTCTAGCAGTGCAGCTATCCCTTTTGAGCACAGAAAAACCTTAAGGAGACAAGATATGGCAGGAGGGCCAAAGTAATAGATTCTGTTGGGCAGGTATCTGTGGAAAAACAAAAGTCCCAGCTGTTCTCTGGCACAATTTGCAAGTAGCAAAATTTTAAAACTGGCCCAAGCTGCCCAAAGTTATCTCTTCCTAATGCCTATTCACAGTGGGATTCTACTGAAGAAGGTGTAGAAGTCAGTTTAGCTTCTTTAGCTGAATCCTTTTCCTGTGTAACTTGAGCTGTCCTGCTTTCTTTGTACTACAGCACACCTGCTGATGCTGAGGGGCCTCCATGGCAGAAGCAGGATGGCAGAACATTTTACAAAGGAATGCAGCCCAGCTATCTTGACAAGTGCTGCATGTCAAGGCAGTCCTTCAGTCCAGTTGCTTCATGGTAAAGTTTTCCTTTTTCCTAAGTAAAGAGAAGGAAAATGAAGAACCTCTTGAACTAAAGACTTGTGTGTCACATGCAGATGAGAAACCAGTTTCATCCACTCAGAGATAGCATGTCTGTCCTGTGTCTGAAGGAGTCCATTATGACAGAACAAGATCCGAGATAGTCTCAAAATACTGATAGAAACTGCACTGATTCTCATAAGTTAATCATGTCAGATCCAGTCAAGTTAATTAGGAAACAATGTTCTTGTTCTGTGATCATCCATGTTTTATATCATTCCGTATTTCCACTAGCTGCTGGGAAAATATTAGCAAGCTTAACATTGAGGATGAATTCTATTTCTCATAGAGCTTTTTTTAGCTTAAAATCCATGTGACAAATCTTTTTTAAGGACTTGTCAGTCACGTTCCTTATCCATCCAGCATCCTTAGCATCAAATGCATCATGTACACTCAGCCAGGGCTGTGCTTAGCTTGGCATGAAGACACAAATGAAAAGTAAGCAGGGAAAAATTTTTCATATCATTTCATATCTCTGTAAGAAAGATATCCATGATAGAAGGTCTGTTTTGAATATTAAAAAATACAGAGGCACATCTTGTCTCCACAAGAATCAACAGTAGTTTCAGGAAGGACAAGTTTAGACTTAAAGACTCTGATAATTAGAGACATATCTGTTGATGATATTTTTGTATGGATGAAGGTATTGTTTGTAAGGAAAGCTTCCCTGAAGTATATGCCCTGCCACGTGTCCAAAATCCCTCACCTGTACTGATTTTATGTCACTTTAAAATTGTGAATGCTTTTAATGGCTATTGCTTCTGGACAAAAGTACTAGGTCATGAGGAATAAATATTGTTTGCTACTACTCAAAATGATTCAAGGACATTTTATGTTTCTCTGTAGGCAGTTATACTTGTCACATCATTTATTTTATCGAGGAAAGCTACAATTTTCCAGATTCTTTATGTTTTATTATATCTCATTTAAAGGAGGTAGAAATCAATTCTTTTTTTTTCTACATGTGAACAATAAATTCCAAACAATTTAAATGTTATTACTTTATTCATACCTCTGGAATGATTAAATAGCGCACAAACATTGACAAGACAAAAAAAAATTAAGTCCCAGAAGAGCAGGCCTTTTAATTTACTTTTTATTCTCTGTACACTCTAATTAGAGGTATATGCCACATTATCAACTGTGCCTTTAAAATAAAAAGCGTTTATTGAGGCCAGCTCTAGAGTTTGTTAGGGTTTTTAGGTATGGATTCTAAAAAGGCTGTAAGAGCAGTTTACCTTGTATAATAATATTTCCACAGAAGTTGGCTGTATTTTTTGTTTTCACCAAATGCCAGCCACTGTCCTCTGCCCTCCTTGGCACTTCTGCCTGCACCTCATGCTGGACATCTGCAACAGATATGGCCATACAGAAAGAAAAAGGGACTTGGGCAGAAGTGGGGTTTAGTGGGACTGTGCCTGCAGTGCTGTGTAGGAAACTCTGCAGTGAGGGCAGAACTGAGGGGCTGTGTGATGGCAGAGCCTGGCAGAACCCGTGACCCAAGATCCAGCCCTCCCATCCATGTCGGGGGCACAGGGGCACCTCCAGCCCTTCCACTGTGGGGGCACAGTGGCAGTTCCAGCCCTCCCACCCACATCGGGGGTAAAGGGGCAGCTCCAGCCCTCCCACCCATATCGGGGGTAAAGGGGCAGTTCCTATCCTCCCATCCGTGTCAGGGGCACAGGGGCAGCTCCAGCCCTTTCATCCATATCAGGGCACAGGGGCAGCTCCAGCCTTCCCACAATCGGGGACACAGGGGCATCTCCAGCCCTTTCATCCATATCAGGGGCACAGGAGCAGGTCCAGCCCTCCCATCCATGTCAGGGGCACAGGGGCAGCTCCTGCCCTCCCATCCATGTCAGGGGCACAAGGGCAGCTTCAGCCCTACCACCCTATCCATATCCAGGGGCACAGGGGCAGTTCCTGCCCTCCCATCCATATCGAGGGCAGAGGGGCAAAGATTAATGGGGATTAATGGGGTATTTCAGGGTAATTTTAGCTTGATTCTGTGTTCCTTTTGACATTACTCTCTGACTGCTTTGCATGAACATTGCTTCAGCTGAAGTCAGCCAGGGTTTGAGGTACATGCTGACTCTGTTCCTTTTGATGACTGAGTGCACCTTCAGCATATATTTATAGAAATTGCTATGGAAGGGGCTGGATAAACCACAAGGGCCAGTCCTCAAGACAGGAGCATCTGAACTGTGTCGTTCACAAGAAACATCCTTTGAACCTGCTTTAAAAGTCCCAGACTCTCCCTCTTCCTGCCCAATGATCAATTCCTGTGTCTCTTCTCATTAAAGCTCCTACCCTGGGATTTCCATACTTTGAAATGCAAGCCACCATTTTTTGTCCTGTAATGGATACCACAGGGAGCACACAGGTTCACTTTGCAACAAATGAAATGGAAAACCCTTTCCACATTCCATTTTCTGTGTTCTGTGCAACAGTGCAAAATCTTCTACCATTTATTGTGGCTTTTGGTACCTTTTTTTCATTGTTTCAGAGCTGTTACCCTGAAACCTGTGTGCAATAATCCAGCTGAGACTTTACAAATGTTCATTGGTATAGAAAGATTATTTTATATGACTGATGATGACCTAACCTAAACCAAGTTTCACCTTTTTGCAAAAGCAGGTCAACACTGCCTTAAGATCTCATTGAATCACCTGTATCTCCAGATTCTTTCTCTATGAACTGATACCTCTTCCCTTGCTCATTCAGATATTTCTTTTTCACCCCAAGGTGTGGCACTTTATGTCTTTCCATGGAAAGTAATCTTACAATTTTGGCTGGGGTTTCCCTGGATTTATAGCTACTCAACAGTTCAGGTTTCTAGATTTTCAAAAATATTGGAAAACGTTCTTGATATCGCAAGGCAAAGATCATCTGTACATGAGTCCAGTGCTTCTACACTTTGTTATTCTTGCCGTGATCACCCAAATCCTTTGGACACATCTAGCACTCCCCAAAGATGCCAAACAACAAGTCAACACAGATGGGACTCCCAGTGCTATCTCTATCTGGCCAGATCTGCAAGAATAAGGAACTTTGTGTCTTTTCCATCTGAGCACTGAAAAACAGCTTCAGACAATAATGGAATTGACACATGGACATATAAACCATTGGTATTTAAACCTGACTTAGCACTTCTTCTCTGCAAATAAGCATGCCCCTCACTATGGCTGGTAAATTTATAGGGTACTGAAAATACCGTATGTAATTAGACAAAATAAAAAGTTCCATCTAACTCATTACATTAAAAAGTGGAAATACCACTTTTGGTATTTCCACTTTTTAATGTAATGAATTAGATGGAATGTAATGAATTAGACGGAATTTGAGGTTTGGATTCAGGAAAAGAATAAAAATCAACTAATGTCAATCAGTTTCAACTCCGTGATCTCAGATTGTGTTTTTTACTACCCATGGAGTTACAAGTGAATTCAATTTTTAGATGGGATTTGAGTGGGTTTGTAAAGTGACTGGAATTAGCTTGTCCTCCATTCACTGGGAAAGTGAACAAACAAATAGAAGTAGGCCATTAAAATGAAACTATTGCATTAAAATGAAAACAAGTCAATGAAATATTTACTAGAGAGACTGTAACAACAATTCCTGCATTTTTCAGGTACCTTTATATTAACATGTCTGTACCCATGAAAGCGTGTTGTTAGACATGTGTGGATTGCATAAATATCCTGGGTCTGACTTGTGATGTTTCTTTTCTATACTCAAAAATGCTTGGCTCTGCACAAGAACTGTGCTATACAAGATACAGCCACAAATGGTGAGAATGTTCTCACTCAGTACCAGCTATTTATAATTTCACTGTGCAATCTTATCTAGCTTGTGTAGTAAACCAAGGAAACATATACAGAGAGCTTTGGCTGGAATGAGTCTTTTCCCCTCAGCCTTGGAGGAGATGTGATCAGTTAACTTAAAAGAGATGATTAACTGTTAGAAGGTCAAAGATAAGTGAAGTAAAACCTGTGATGTTTATAACAGATAGGGAAGCAGACTTAAGAAGGTGTGTAAAATTAAAGGTACAGTTTTGGATTCCTGCATAAGAATTTAAATATACTCTATTTACAAGTCCAAGAAAGTAGATGAGATGGTGATCCAACAGCACAAGTACATGTAGATTATATACATTGCTGCTCAGCAGAACAACTTCTCCTTGCCTTTTTCTTGATAGATTTCTCAGCCCTGCATTACTCTGTCATCACAAGCATTTTTCTGTCAGCACATGATCTTTTCTCTACATGTCAGTGACAAACATGTTAGCCCCATTTACACTGCAGAAAAACCACACTTCAGTGCACAGGTGAGAAATAGATCTATTGCCATGCTGCTTTATTGTATGGCAATTCATTTTTTGGATTTGCTGATGTGATATGCCTACTAGAGAATGCCAAGAACACAGCCTGAGGAGGGTAATGTTTTCTGGAGAACACTGTAGCAAATCAGTGTGTTGCCTTTGATTTAACAGAACTGTACCAGTTAATGCAAGAGAGGGTTTGATTAACAGGACTCCTGGGTAGGAAGGAAAGCACGTGGTCACTCTGTGGTTACTATCTGTGGTTCAATATCAGCTAAATATCTGCATAAGTAAAAATAATTTCAAGAAAAATCCTCCCTTGTTTTCTCTCTTTTCTTTTATAAATTTATGTGTATGGGTTAGATGCACAAGTTCTCATCTGTTTTGGAGCTGAAGTGAAAATGATTAGAAAGAAAGAAAGAAACAAGAAGAAAAAAAAAAAGAGCTCAAGATGAAAATGAAAAGCAGAAAGCCTTAGCTGGCCCTGTTGGAAACTGTCTTCAAACAGCTCTCATGCAAACCCTTGGTAAGAGAGATTGTTTTAGCAAGGTGATTTTTAAAAAAAAGTTGTTACTATTTTTAACCATTCAGTGTATCTCTTTTAAGAAAAACTCAACACTAGACAACAACAAAAACAAAAAAAGCAAGAAAGGAAGCAAGCAAACAAAAAAAGCTAACCTACAGCAAGGGATGGAATAAAAAGTGCATTTAAGATAAAACATAAAATCAGCAGAAAAGAGACTGATGTTTGAAAGGAGAGGCCTTGGGAAAAAGCACGTGGAAATGTAAGGAAAAGCAGAGCACAAAAGCTACAGCAGTACAAAGGTGAACTAAGAGGCTTGGTGAGCAGCTGGGAGAGAACAAAACCAGGAAATGTGCCAGTGAGTGGAAAAGATTAGTTTACTGTCTCTGATGCTAAGAACAGGGCAAAATCAAATGGATGACTCAAATCATGTAAGAAGGCAGATCCAGGAATTTTCAGGTCCTAGATATTGAACTGAGTACTATCTAATCAAATATATTTGAATAAACTCATATGGTTAGACTCAATGTTCCTTTGAGTCTAACCATTTCAGACTCTAATTTAATGTAGGTTATTTTTGCTCAGAAAGTGACTCATTTATGGAACCAACTCTCAAGATTCATGGGTCCAATTCTGAGCAAGAACTGTCATGTGGAGAAGAGGTGAGGAACCACACACCTCCCTCTTCCCAGGCTGTTCTTGGCTCATTCACTTCTCTGAGCACTGAATTCATTCACAAATTGGGAACAACTCCTGCTGTTACTTTCTAGCACATTTAGTAAAGTGCTGAATCCCAAATTAGTAGTGTGGTGTAGCTAGGTTTTGATAAATGTTCCTATAAATTTACTGCAGCATTCCCTGCTTAGTTCACAAAGGTTGCTCCTGTCAAAGGCAGAAGTAAGCTTGAAATTAAATATTTTTGAAGAAAACATTTTAAGATATAATTTTCTTCATAAACAGCTACAACAAGACTCAGCTCGATTTACATAATGATAGCATTAGCCTTTACATGCAGTTAATATGTAGGCTTTTAATTAACCTAACAATATTTTGCTGCCTGGCTGATGCATTAACGTGTATAAGTGAGCACTTGTCCATAAGGAATTTGTCAGACTGTCACCATAGACTAAGACAGGCAGAGAAGGCTCTGGGTAAAAACACCTGGGGATCACAGCAATCACTCTGAAGGGAATTAAAGCAATAGATTAATTGACCATAAGAGCAATATTCCTTGTTCATGAATCTGGATTTCCCTTGGCTGCCAGAATTGTAGATAAAAGAGGAAAACATTCTTGACCTTCTCTGTCAAATAAAATGCTTCTCCCTTTTCCTTTGTCTGATTTACAGAAAAGTGGATTTTTTTTTTTTTTTAGTGATTTAGAGTGTCTAAGAATTACAAAGAAAAGGTTTCAATAAAATAGTACCCAGGTTCTCATTTATTCTGCTATGTCCTGACCCATAAAGATAGGTAAGAGAATGTTTCAAAAGTTGTCAGCTTGTATCCTTGTAGTCTACCACACTTCCTGACTTCAAAGTCTGTGGCGCACCAGTGAGCCCGTGAATGCGGCACAAATGCTGGAAATAAAACTGCATGGAACTTTGGGAAAACAGCACTGTCTGCAGAGAGGTGAGAGGTGCTCAAATCTTTGCTCTGCCTGTAACTCTGTGCACTCCCTGGCAAGACAACTTGTCTGGCTTCCATTTCTCTATGTGAAAAATATCCCTTCACAGGAAATTCAGGTGCTGTTATTAATTAACCCCTAATTAGAAAATCATTTAAATAAGTGTTCAGTTAGACCTTTTTCTAAAGAGCAGTTAAAACATGTGCTTAAATTACATCCTGGATTAGAGTTTACCACTTACAAAATGCTTCATATCTAAAGACAAAAGATGGTACAGAAGAGTTATATATATAAGGTTTATTCATACACTGTTCAGTAGAAGAATAAAGTGATCATTTGACAGGGCTGTTAGCTTGTTTGCCTTTTTACTGATAGTGCTTGCTGGCTCTTTCTATGTGCATTATTTCTGGATTAATTATTTTAGTGGACAGAGCTTGAATAAAACACAGGCGCAACAGGGCTAAGCTGAGAGTGAACTGTCTGACCTATGAAATATTTTGACATAACAAAAATGTTCCATTTCCATATCACTGGGAAACCAAAACATTTCAAAGCATTTCAGCAGGGGAGGCATGTCTATGGCAAGGGCATTTCTCTGGGGTGCAAGAGATAAACACTCAAACTTGTGCTTTCTTACTCTCCTGCTGACTGGACAGGTAGTCACAAGCACAATTCTGGAGTGGATCTTCCCTGTCTCACAAAAAAACTCTGCCCTCCTTTTCCCTCTCTCCACTTTTTGTCCAAAACTTTATTTTCCTCTGATATTATTGGATTTGGGTAAATCTGTATATTCTGACCAAGTCAGGTTTCTTTAACAGACCTGTTCTCTCAGACAGCTGGGTCTCCACAGGTCTCACTCAGTCTTTGGTGGGGTCACTGCTCCCACCTTGACCTAGTCTATGTTTAAACTGCTTCTGTGACTATAACATCAAACAATTCTCTCAGAGGAGAGATAATCACTAATAAAAAGGTTAAAGCCTTTCTATTTGTTTTGGGTTCCCATTTCTGTCTCATAATGAACTGCCGGTGGAGGAGAGAAAAGAAAAAATAATATTGGTGTTTATGGTGGCATGTATTCTGTTTCAGAGGGATCAGTATCATCAGCAAAGCCAGGTGAGATCTGCCACTGCCAAATAATAGAACCTTGGTGGGCAGGTGTTCCACCAAGCTGGATCGGCAGTCTCTGTCACACAGAGACTTCCAAATATTTATTGGACATTTACAAGTAATTTCTTTTCTTCGAGTTGCAATAAATGGACAAATAAAATACTGTAATTGTTTTGAAGCATCAAAACAAGGACTACACACTCAGAAACAGCTCCAACTAGTGAAAAACAGTCCATCTGCCCAGCAATAGGTGTTACTGTGAAAGCACCACCCTTTGTCTCTACCCTCTGCACGAAAACCTACAGGATGGAGAATCATTTCCATCTCCTCACCCATGAACGAGATACAGCTCCAATGCATTGTCACCACCATGAGGAACTCCTGGGCTCCAGGGGATACAAGAAGTCCCAACCATACTGGCACTGAACTCCTGGGCTCCAGGGGATACAAGAAGTCCCAACCATACTGGCACTGGGACTCTTTGGAGACCTCACCTAGGAGTACCCCAGGTGGCAGAAAGCAGCTCCATTTCAGTACAGGCACAGCAGGACTGGGAATATCAGCTCTGACAGGCACTGGCAAACTCTCCTGCTGGTTCTGTACCCAACCAGCCACAGTGAAATGGACTAATGGATAATCATCTCCATCCTCTGGCCCACCAAATGATGAGGTACAACTCTGTGGTGGGTAAATCTCAAGCATGTCACATGCTGGGTGTGGAAGTTTGGCTGCATCGTCCTTGGGCAAGAGAGGAACATCCACAGCAAGAAGTAAAATCAATTTATGAAGGCCAGTTCAACTTCAGTGAGATCTTCATACACTGAAAAGTCATTTTAAGTGATATACAAATAACAAAACCATTTTGGGTACAAATTTGAGAAAAAAACATATACATAAATCTGTGTACATATATATGAGTGTGTATGAGTGTGCCAATTGAGAGAAGAAAAGAATGGGACATTATTGTTTGTGATTTTCACTTTTTAGCTACTTAAATCTCTTTATATATTTATACTGTAACACAAACCATCTTAGTGAAGAGATTATTCTGATGCTTTTTTCATTTTTGAATTATTAGTAAGTATACAGCAACTATTCAGGGAATCAAATGGTTAATTTCTTCCAGGAAAAGTAAAAACCCCAAGACTAGGAAAGGAAAATATTAAGCAAACATATAATGCTTGGATTCTAGTGCATCCCAGTGCTATTTTTTTTTCTCTACTGAATTCCTTATAAGAGAATAAAGACAAAAATGTACCTCCACAAAAGATTTGAAAATGTCTTATGGTGGAATAATCAAAGCTTTCTGTTTACTAAAATAATTCATTGGTTGCTAGAAACACCTTAGAATATATAAAGTTAAGTCATAACTCTATTGAAGTAAATTACATTATTAGTAAACATTCCTGTTCAATTCAATGAGGAACAGAACTTCATCAATAGCTCTTTCATCATTGTCTTTAGGTATTTTGGGGGCTTATTCCCTCTGATTTCTACAGACAGTGTTCCCAAGCTTACTAAAATTAGTGCAGCTCTCTTCCATGATCTCTTGTCATCCCAGTGCTTCTGGGATCAGGCCCAGAAAGAGTAAGGGGCGGCTCTCTGGAGAAAAGATAAAGTGTATGGAACTGGGCCAAAGGAGAAGTCTCAGGAAAAACACGGGGAAAAACCATTGCATAAGTCAGGCTGAACCTTCCCTGGAGCAGCTGGGTCAGCAGGGCTGGGGAAGCCGCTCTGAACCCAACAGAGCCTCTTGCCTTCAGTGACAGCCAACATGAGAAACCGGAGAAAGTTTAAATCCCCAGGCTCCCTGAGCCCTCCTCGCAGAGCTTCCCACCAAAAGGCTTGAAGGGTCTGTAGATTTCATATCATCAGCTGCTCACTTCCATGCACCATTGGAGAGAACTCAATCAAGTACATCAACAGAGGCAACACCTAAAGTTTTCTAGAATATTTCTGTTCCCCAAACAGATACTTAAGCACCAAGGATTTAATTTCTTTATTATTGATATTTTCTTTAGCTACTCTTCTATTTGCTTTTAACATAATACAAACAAGTTAGTGGAGGGGAGCTAATATACCATTGGGTATTATTCAGAGATTTCTTGTAATCTCTAATATACAAATATTGAGGGAAAAAAAAAAGGAGAGAATATTTTCTTATATAAGAGAATACAAGATATAAAAGGCATTCCTAGTAAGACATTCCAGCAAATATTTTAGTGATGTCATTAATGGTTTTTCCTTTAAGGAAAATAACATCACTGGCTTCATCTCTATGTATTACTGCTGAATTGCTAGTGCTTGTTCAGCAAAAACAGGTTAAAAGAGTTCAGCACCTATTTGAACTAGATCAGCATCCATGTAAACTGTATGACTGTGATTTAAATGGGTGCCTGTTTGGTTGAATAGATGGTACACTAATTGTTAGTTGATGACGGAAACTTATCTTACCAATATTTAATTATAGCTTTGGAAAGATTTTTTCTTTTGCAAATCAGAACGGTTTTGACATAGTGTGTTGTCTTGGATGCTGTTAGTATGTAACATAGCTAAGGGTTTCAGATAATTGCTCATTAGTAGAAGACATGTGAGTACATGATTCACATGCTGTTAATTAAACTTGTTAATAACTCTTGAAGCAGCTACCTGGGAACTCAGTACATGACAGTTTGCACCTATAAATGTGATGCAGATGACATGTGACTCAGAAGACCATCCACTGTAGGAAAATCTGATTTTCCCCAACACAGAACAGAGAGAACTGGGAAAACATTGTCCCTGCCTGGAAAGGAGACTCTACATCTCTCTCCATTTTCCCTTTTCTAAACACAAAGATTTTCCCTTAGAAAGCAAGTATTAAGGAAGTTTTTACTAGCACACTAACACATAAAAACACAGATGAACAAGAAATACGAGAATTGTTAAATGATGCAGCATCACAGGCCTGTTTACAGACTTGCAAATTGGAGAAGACTTGAGAAGACCAGAAACTATTCATTAATTGATGAAAAGGTTAATCCTGAGTAGAACAGTTATTTTCAGTAATATTCAGTGGTTTATTGCACAAAACCCAATCTGAGATAATTAGCAATGATCAATCTTTCCTTCATTATATCCCAGATTTGACTGTAGCAAGATTTCAGGGTGTGTAAGACAAACTCAAATGAAGAAACATAAGGTGATTAAAAATCAGATAAATTCAATCTATTTTGTTTAAGGCAGATATCATAGTGTACTTTCATCCATAACAAAACAGCTCATGGAGAACATATATGAACAGCTGAATACTGAAAAACTACTGAGTGGGAAAACAGTAAAGAAAAATATAACAAATGCCAGTTCCTAATAATTATATGAAAGTCTACTTTGTAAGTAGTAATGAAATAGTCCATAAGTATTAAGTACTAATGAAGATAATCCATAATCTCACTTCATACAGTGAAGGTAGAACAAAAAAATTGTCTACTAAATCTGAATGGTGTTACAATACTCTCCTCCACAAAGAAACAAAGTTGAGCCTTAGAAAAGACCAGTTAAGGGTGGTAACTAGGCCAGAAATTAAGTGAAAACAGTAACAGAGAACAAATAAGAGAAGACAGTGCTACCAGGTAAAGGAGCATATTTCTTCCTTCTGTTTCTCATGCAAGCAAAACACTATCCAACACTCACCCGCTTCAGATTGCAGTAGGCTGTTTATTCAGAGAGTCCTAAATCTCTGCCCTATATCTGAATTTCCTATTAATGCCTTTGGTGGACATTAATATTGCACTGCTTTCATCTAGATGTACACTTTGAAAATGGCTGAGCCAGACAAATGCTTCCCTTTGTGAATACATTAGAATCTGTGTCTGGGAAAGCAGACAGTCACTACCATGTTTTGCTCCATAAAAGCAAAGCCTGCATTTTGTTACCTTTGGAGGAGGCCTACTCAGCATATATGTTACACCAGCTCAGGAAACAATAAAATGTTAATTTGCCCATTGGATTCTCATTTAATCAAATGATTAAGTGATATGTTTTTCTTATTGCCTGGATTTTAAATTTCCTTCTCTTTCTCTAGCTTTAGGCATTGCTTATCCCTTTTATTGTTTCTCCTAATGGCTTATTTTCTGCTGGTAGATATTTCATCTCTCCCTCAGTACAGCTGTGTTAGTATCTCTATAGAGATATATGGAAAGCTTTACTGAATTTCTAAAAGATTCTGTCTAGATTTTTGGAAATAGTGTCCTTTGCACAGTGAGGTATCTGCTGACAGGAATGAGGGACATGTTATAAAAAAGCACGAACATGCACGAACATTTCAACAAAAATTAAGTGCTCAACAATTTTCAAAAATCTCAGAAGTCATAGATTGCTGATAGACTAAATGGTCTTTACCTGATCAAACCACTAGAAAAGTGTTTCATTTCAATGAAGGCAGCAGAGATTATTAACTGTGGTTCTTCACGCCAGTTGCTGGGAGGTGGCAACTCCAGCCCTGCTTCTCTCTAGTCAGTATTCACATTTGGAGGAGAGGAGAGCTCTCCTGGCCATCCCATCCCTGCAGTTCTGACCATTAGCTGAATCTTATTTGGCAACAGAATATCAATTGGCAGAAGAAAAACAATAAGCAACTATACAAACTAACAATAAATATGTCAATGTATACTAACTCCCTCAACAAATTCAAAAGATAATACAAAATACTATGTTTTGCTACAACGTGGTATCTGAGAAGCAAGAGCAAGGAAATGGAAAACAGCTACCTGTGTATACTCAGCTGAGGTAAATCACCACTGCTTTCTTGAAGCAAACTGAGTTACACCAATTTATAACATTGGTGTATATAACATCCTATATAACATCCTGCATTGGATAAAATTACTGAGACATTTGGATTTCCTGTTTCTTCCTGATTACAGAAAATGAAGAGCAAAGTAGCTGTGCAAAAGACCTGAAAACTGCATCCACCTGTATGTAATTGACCTAATGATAAAATTCACCATGGCCTTTGCTAGAAGAAAGTGTTCAGCATCTTGAGGCAGCCACCGAGCTGTATGTGCTTGAAAAAATCCTTTCTGACCAGCAGACTATTGATTCTGAAAAAAGCTATATTATCATAAATCTTGAGTGACTTGACACAGGTCAGTGCAGACAAAATATTAACCACTCTAAAGTGCTTTTAAAGATTCTCAGACTGAAATAAAGAAAAATATGATGTACACATCTCTCATATAGATTTTTCTTCCTTGCGTTTACATACCTCGTTCACTTTTTCTTACAGAAAATTGCATCTATGGTAGCCCACAAAAACCTTCCATCTGCAATCACATGAGTAGGCTGCACAAAAAAGTGATGAGGTAGGAATTTCTCTGTTGGACAAAGTAGATTTATTATTTTTTTAATTACTTCTGTGTTGTCAATTGAATTAATTAATCCAGGTCAAACAGCGTGCTCCTTCCCTGAATATCTCTTGAGATATCACCTAGCAATAGGTGATAGTTCTAATTAGCAGAATGATAAATAAACCAGTTCTAAATAGCAGAAACCAGAGTTTTGGGGATTTCTACTTTGTCAGGTCTAAAACATTCAAAATACCTTATATACAGGTCCTTCCAGCACTTACAAATTGGCATTGCCTGAATTAATAATTCCTCGTGCTCAGGGGTGCTGTGTTTGGAGTGCCAACAGTCCCATGGCAGTCCCACAGCTGGTGTGTTGGCATCTGGAATGTCCTTTCCCCTGGGATTTGATGGTGAGGGCAGACCTAAAGACTTTTCCTCATGGTCTGCATTTCTCCTCAGGAGATGGTAACACATAGAACACCACTCTGGTCTATTTTTCACAGGGGGCTGAACAGATAATGGGCTGAGCACCACACCTGTTTCCATCTACCTCAGAACAAGAAACCATTTAACAGGGAAAAATCATTTGAAGGATTTTGTAGTTTTAAGATCTTTAAGGTCTGATAATAGCACGGCAAAAAGTGCTTTAGGCTTCTTAAGTTCAAGCATATCCTGGCTGGGAAGATAGTCTCTCAACTCCTATGATTCTGAATCTGGTGTTATTTTCAGATGGAGCTATTTAACACACCAGAATGAATTTCTTAAAATCAGCCTTTTTCACAGTCTCTCACAAGTACTTACTGTGCTTACTCACTTTCTTGCAGAAAATTGCAATCTTATTTAACTGTGGCTAAGAAGCATGGATTGAAACTTAAAGGAATGTTCATGCATTGGACAATTTAGCTCCCGTCTTATATGAGCTTCTCATTCTCTTTTTCCATTATCTTCTCACTCACAGACATTAGAGAGAATTCCTTAGTGCTGTACCTTCATATTCTGATTGCTTATATCTAAAAAATTCATCCATAATTTTGTCTGCCTGATTAGCTTAAACTGTGAGAGAGTGGCTTAGCACGAAGCATTTACAATATTGTTAGAGGCATTTATGGTCCTGTTTTTCCCAAGTGACCTAATGAACACTATGCATAGACTGGAGCTGCTGGTTAGTACTGTCAGAGGAGAAATCTCTCTCTCCATTCACTCTGCAATCCCTTTCCTGAAAACAGGGGTCTCACAAAAGAATGTAAATCAACTCTGATTTTTAAAATATTTTACTCCTTGTAAATTTGCCTCAGAGACAAGCCCCATTTCTCTGCAGGGCTAGTTTGAAATCCTGGTGAGTCAAATCTTCTCTGTGACCAAGATAGTCTTCAGATATGTAAAAATACAAGGATATTGTCCAGAGGGGCATTTTCTCTGGAAGTATTAACAATCAAATTACCACAGAGGATGGCAAGCAGAGGAGAACAGGGACCCTAAAAATAAAGAGCAGAGACACAAACTGGTAGCAGAGAGATGCTTTATGCTATTCTATATAGCTTATTCTATAAGCTATTCTGTTTGTAGTGTATTTCTTGTTTATTATGATTGTTATTTTTTTTCTGCAGAAGGTCAGGTAGTTGAAAAAAAACCCGAAGGACAGATAGCTCTGTAGCAGAGGTCAGTAACAGAAAGGTTGCTGAGTTCTTAGCAGGAATTGAAGGGTTTGTCCTGAATAGTCACGTGTAATTTTTCTCCTTGAATAGTAATTACAACTTGACAGAAATACCAGTTTTTTCTAGATGACGATAGAAGCTAAGCATTGTTTATGAGCCTACACTTCTCGAGTAAATAGATTTCCCCTAATTTGCAATTCTAAAAATATATTTAAACCTATTTTTACATGGCTTCTGTTAACACAGGAAAGATCAAGTCAGGCAGTTTTTGACAAAATTTATTTTCCTTGAAAGGTGTTGTTTCATTTAAGCTGAATCATTAATGAGGCTGAACAGCTTTTGAAGATATGTTAAGCGAGGTTTTTGAACAATAAAATTTTGACCTATGTTTTGGTACAACTAAATTTTGAGAAAACATGTTCCAAATATTTTGTTTCAACCTGAAAATTCCAAACCTCAAAGTCTGCTGTGAAGCAGAACCTGCATCTTCTGCCCTGCACAGAAGTGGTGAGAATGCACTGCAGAACTCTGCAGATTCCTCAGCTGCCTGCAGTTTTCTCAGCAGTTTTATTATAGAATTAAATGAGCTGCATTTTAATTGCTTTCTAGGTTAATACACCCAAGAGCAAACTGCAGTATCTTGTTTAAGGTCTGCAGAAGTTCTTCTTGAGAACTGTGCAGAGTTCTCAAGAGTAGAGTAGAAATGGAACAAGAAAATGAACAAAAATTTCTCTATAGATAATGCAATATTTCCACCTGGCTTTCTATTGGTTCTCATGGATTATAAGTAATTCTGGAGTGATAGTAATAATTTTCAATTGTTGCAATTTGGTTTTCTTTTTGTCTTCTTTTCTTTGTTTTCCCAGTGGGAGTTCATATTAGCTACCCTTTCCACAGAGCTCAGATGGGTTCTGACAATCCAGCTCAGACAAACACAATTATTGTGTCATTAACAAATCTTGCAGTAACCTGCTGTACAGAAATGTGGAAAGTTGTACCATTCAAATATATAATAGATACAATATGTTTCACATATAACAAATTAATGAAATTGCCAAAAAGCAAAATCAGTCAAACTCAAGAATGCTATTTACATTTCTGACTAAGCAGTTTGGGCTTTTATAGTAAGATAGCAGTCAAACAGAGGGAAAAATATGTTTGATGAAGTTCCATGTTCTTATTGTTTTGTGTTGCTTGATTTGTAAAATAAAGCCACAAGTCAGGCAGACTGGTAAGTGCTGCTAGCGGGAATTTTCTGAAACTATTTCACTAGTAATGATTTTCTAGATCATGGTGGGTTGTGTGAAAATGAATTCTCTTATTTGCTATGCATGCTCCCTTGCTCATGTTTTATGATATTTGAATGTTTCCAAAGTAGCCACTGCCTGGGCTTTTAGTTCAAACAAAATATAATACTCAGATATTCAACAAGCAAGAGAACTGAGCTCCTCTCTCATGCCCAGAACAAACTCCCAAATACTAAAGCCAAGGGTCAAAGAGTGAGGTGAGAAAATTAATAAACTACTACTGCATTTTTGTACTAATAAAAGCTTAGTCACTATTATGTATTTTTCCAATCATTGCCCAGTGCATGGGTTGACAATTTAAACTTTTAGAGGTCTGATTACACAATAGAGAAGAAGGAAAGGAAAGGAATATTAGAAGGAAAATAGAGAAAGCATAAGACTTAGTGTACATTAACTTACACATCTAAAATGTAAATGTCTAAGCCTGAACAATTTTCCCTACACCCTTTCTAGTCACTGAGGAGGAACAGGCAGGGACAGATTCCTCTCGCATTCAGATAGTGATGAAAAGACAGCTCACAGGCATCATCCTGTTGCTCACCTCTTGCTATATGGAAAAGCTAAAATGATCAAATGAAAAGCTGAAATGACCAGCTGTCAGACATTTACAGTTAGATTAGATTACTCTTACCCTAACTAGCCAACAAGGCTTTATTTTATGGAACAAATTGTGTTTTAATGGAACAGCTTGAAGTTTGTTGAAGCAATAGTTTACAAGGGAATGGCACAGTTCCTTCAGCTGGGCTTTTTTCTTTTGAGACTTATCTTTACTCTAGATACTTTAATTTTATAGTCAACTTAGTAAATGTTTTGGGATTAATTAGTATGTCTGTCACTACTAAATGATGGCTGCACTATCACACATGATACCCAGAGCTGAATAGTTAGTTTGACTCAGCACACTCACACTACACCACTTCTGGCAACCTAATTTCCCTAAATGTAGCTGTACAGTGAGGCTTTCAAACGATCTGTGACTCTCTGGTTACAAAACCAGAGGAGCAGGGTGACTTCAGTTACTTAATGAACTGTTCTTGCTGAAGTTGCTGTGTCACCCTTGCATTACTTTTTGACGAAAGCCCTTCTGTAACCTCTCCTGAGCCCCAAAGCTATACACCTCTATGCAAAAATTACCCTGGGGAAAATATTTAAAGCTCAAAAAAGCTGTCACACCTGTATTTCCCCATCTCTGCCATAGTCAAACTCCCATCAGATGTTGACTGGGACAATAGCATCTCCTGTGTAATTCTTGTCAGTTTGGAAAAGCTTTCAGAGAAATTTCCCTGTATTCTATCACTGCCTGTGTTAGAGTTCAGCAAATACATCTCACTATAAAAAACTCCAGAACATTCTTTCTGAAAAGGTGCTTTGAAGTCTAAACTCTTGTCTGTATTTTCTAAATATATAATCTTTCTATACACCTTGTCCTTATGTCTTCACAGATTCTACTTCACTAGTACTATTGCAACTCTTACCACAAATCTCATAATGCATTTTTTTCTTTACAAGGAATGGGAAAATTAAGCTTCCATTGGCATTAAGAGGACTTCACAGGGCAAAATTATTCTCACTTTAGGAAACCTGAATTTGTTTACTGAAACTTTCATTCACGCTTTCCGAAAACAAAATTGTTCTGTGAGTTCAGCTTGGTCTGTGCTGATTTGCGTGAGAGTGAACACATCCCCAGCAATGCACAGCAAAACAGCTCACGGCAGCAGGCTGACATGTTGTGTGTCTCCAGGCAAAGCAAGTCTTGTGACAGATCTGAAAGTTCACTACATAATTCAAAACATTGCTGTAAGTATAGTAAATAAGCCATTAAAGAAAATTCCTCACTTATCACTTACTTAAACTCTTAATGCAGCTTAGCAATTCATACATTCATTCTCTTCCTTGCTCAGTGGTTACAGCTACACCACAGTCCACTGAAAACAGAATAAGCAGAGATAGCAATCAAGCTGACCCAATGGGAACAACCTGTTTTTTATTGTTTGTGGACAATACCCTCAAGAGATTACAGACTCTCTTAAGAAGAGAAAGAGTTTCATGGTATTTCTTAGGACAAATCCCAAAGGATTTGATTTTTCACTCAACCAAGGGGTCACAGATTAGCATGGTAGGCATTTTCCTGGTTTCTAGGATTTTCAGTTTTCTTGATGGCTGAGGCTATCTTCTCAGGATTGCTTCACCTGTATGGATCAATTTATTCTGAGAAGCCACTCTGGATATGTTCCTTTTTCTGTGCTCAGCTGGCAGCTGCAGAACTCTGGGTGAGGCTGGAGGGGTTCCAGCATGCTGTGCTCCACACACCCCTCACACGAGATAGGATTGCAGGAGGTTCTGAATCACAGGGTAAACCTGAGCATGTTCCTTTAAAGCTTGAAAGGTACACATTTCCTAAGTGTGAGGCTATTTGTTTAATAATACATTTGTTTTATCTCTGTTTTCACACATCTCCTGATAACTGCCTGACAAGTTCCTAAGGGAAATGGAGTCCAGGCCGGTTACAAAGGTTGTGAACCACGAGGAATTATTAACATGAGTCCCCTGAGTCTGGAGCCTGTGATTGCCTGACTTTTGGCCTGCAGCATGTTCCTGAGAGACAAATAGTGCTCAGTGGGAGCACAGCGAGTGACCTTCCACCTGGGCTATGAGGAGGCCTGACAGATGCTCATGTGCCATGTGTTATTTGTGACACGTGGCAGCTCTGACTGCCCTTCACTTGCCAGCAAGATGACAAGACCCAGAAAAACAAGGAGCCTCTCAGGTTTTGGGCCTGATGCCAATTGTAGAGCTGAGTTTGATGGAATAACTCGTTCTTTTACCCACTCATCTCCTGACCCTAATTTTCTTTTACCCTTTACTTCTGGAAAAAGTGCAGAGGAGGAGTCATTCCTCCTCTTTCCTTCACATTGCCAAGACTTTTTAAGGTTCTTTTCTCTGGACATGGATCCTCTTTTTCTGACACTTCCCATAATAACTCACCTCATGCCTGCTTTTCCCTTCTTCAGCCTTGCAGGTCTGTTTAGGAGCGCGGTGTTCCTCTGTGCTAAGATGAATTTCACCCTATTCATCACAGCCCCATTAGCAACCTGCAGCTGCAGGGACAGGCATCTGGTGCCCTTGTCTTCCCTGGGGGACAAAGGGAAGAGCTCAAGCACCTAGCACAGCCCCAGGAATGTGCACAGGAGGCTCAGAGCCCTGGACCAATGTGAGGCACACTTTCTTTCTCTCTTCTCTTAGAGGCCAAAAACTTTTCTTGTGTGAGGAATGCCAGAAAACAGAAGCAGCCTGGGAAAAGCTCCAAATTGCTGCCACTTGGCAAGTGGGAGGGGATATGAAGAAAAAAGGGAGCCCTTTAACCTAGGCTCTGGCACTGCCAGTGTCAGATCTTGTCTCAGTCAACAGGACTACTAAAGGCAGTAAAAATGTTGTCTCTTTCTTTCTTAGATGTCAAGGAGGAAATTCAGCTGAATTAAATCTGTCCCATCCTGTTGTTTATTGTTCATTATGCTATCACCTTGTGTGTTCCATCCACCCACCAGATTCCACAATCCTTTTCCATTTTTTTTTTGGGAACTTTAAAAAGTTGCTTCTGGACCTCATCAAATGTTTTATTTTTGCACAAGTGCATGTGATTGAAGCCAGCATCTGCAGTGCAGGTGTTTACAGATGTTGCTGTAGTGGCCTGGAGTACCCTGGTCCTGGAAAACCCTCTGAGAAAGCTCTCACATGTTTTTAGAGAAGAAATAAACTTTTTCTTGTATACATAAATCAAATTCAAATATAAACCACTGAGAGCTTTGTTGGCCTTGAACTAATACATCCAGAGTTCATACACTCCAGTACTATATAAATAAGAACAAGATTTGAATGTCCTATTTTGACTTCAATGGCCTCCAAATATGCAAGCAGTACTTGTGAAGAATGTGCCTGACATTTAAGTCTGTCAAGGTTCCTGGATAATTTTTTCCTTTACTTCCTTGTCCCAAATTCTTCTCCTTATCAACTTTTAGATGCAGTTTTCTCTTTTTTTCCCCCTTCTCTTCTGAAGATGCAGAATAGAGTTTTTGACATGCTTTGGAGCTTTGAGGTGCAATGTAACATAGTTCAAATCTACAGCTATCAAAGCAACGTTAAATGAATGTTCATATTGGAATTTAGTGCAATTAAAAAGCAGCAATAAGTAAAAAGAAAATTATGCAAAAATGTATTTTACTTAGGATAGGAATATAACTTCTGGGGCAGGGGGAAGTTTCTAGCTAGAAGAAAAAAACAGCTCCTGGTTGATGGGCAATCTTTACAGTCTTTGCTGAGACAAACCATACCTCTGTTTAATAGGAGGGAGGCACCACACAAAAGCAGTAGGTTAGTTCACAGTCATGCATGCTTGATTTACTACAGGTCACAGATCATGTTCTGTGCAGGAACATGTCCTTGAAAGGGCAAATAAATTCACTAAGTTTTCTGATTTTACCCTGGCGTAGTCAACTGTTAGCTGGAGTAAGAGACTTTTAGTGCATTTGTATTTCCTTTGAGCGAAATCTGAATTCCATTTTAACTGTTTCAGGGTGATCAACAGAGGAGGTAGAAATTAAGGCTTTCAATGCCTCTCTATTTTTATATACTGGCAAGCTAAAAAAAAATCTAAATCATAACGGAGTTTTATCTTTTCACATAAAATATGAGTCACTTGAGGATGATACTTGAACTTAAAATTCACTAGAAGTCAGAAACATCTGCTCATTTACAAAATAAAAAAATTCTCCAATATACTTAGAATTGTGAACAAAGTAGGCTTTAGAGTATGATTTCAAACATACAATGGAAGAATCAATGAAAAGTTGTGATGGTCTTCCCTGCTTGAGAGCAAGGCAAGGACAGTATTCAAATAAGGGTGAAAACCCTTTCCAGACCACTAGTTTTTTGGGTGATGAACTCTCTTCATATACCTATGAATGTAAAACTAGGTTGGAAATTCTACTAAGTAGCAAGCACTGAAAAGTACTCACTCTGAAACCTCAAATCTGAATGACCTTTGAGAAAATATAGGCCACCCATAGGATTCAGGAAATTACAGTGGTTAAACCATTATGTTTATTAACTTTCACTTGATTTTTGTTCATCCTGGGTGTGCTGCTTTTGGTCAGGGTAACTTGGGGCCATACCATATTTGGGTACAGAAGAGGAAACACTCATCTATATTGCACAATAAACAAAAGCAATACAAGAGAATCATGTTGATCTGTTGCAAGTCTAGAATACTGTCCATCCAAGATAGATTGAAAGCTATTGCACAGCAAAAGGTAGACTAAATCATATATACCCTCCACCTGGTATATCCTGCAATTTCTACAGTGGAAAGCACATGGTGTGACTCTTGGGGCTCCTGGCATGGCCAGGAGTTGGGCCAGCTGATCCTGGTGGGTCCCTTCCAACTGTTTAAAGTATTGTCCCTTCCAACTCTGATATTCCAGATATGCTTCCAACACAGCATATTCTCTGATTCTATGATTTCATTTCCTGTATTAAGAACATAAGCAACAAAATCATATATTTATCCTTGAAAGGGATATCAGGTCATGCTCAATGTAACTTGGCAGGAAGCATTCTGTGGAAGCACAATGTTTTTTTCTAATTGGAAGATGACTGTTTTGTGAGGCCTTTTACTTCATACCTGTGGTCTGGGCTTAACTGACACTTCAGAGAAGATTTTCTTCAGCAATTGCTTTGTTTCCTCTCTGTGAAATGAGGATTCCTCACTTCTGTTATCCCAAACTATTGAGAATGGTAAACAAGATTTTTCCCTGAAGCGAACAAAAAACCCTTAGGACAGGACTCAACTGCAGTCCATGTCAGCACATGCATAACAGCAGTGGTTTTGTTTATTATCTGCTGGCTCCTCTCAATAGGTTTTCCTGAAGACACAGGGTAATACACCATAATATGTATTTAGATTGTTTCAAATGATCTGCATATGGGGTGAAGCAGGAGGAAAAAAACCCAATCATTGACTTGTTAACAATCACCTTTAATTTTGACCCATGAGACTGTAAGTGAGCCCAGAAATTCCTGTGCTCAGAGTACAGTGTGGCTGGGCTCCCAGCACTCCACCATGGTGCCTGATTGATCTCAATCACCTTTTATGTGAAAGCTCAGAACAGTAGCAAATATATAGCACATATTTACATTATGCTTCATCCCTGTTCCTTTTTCTTCCCAGAACATCTGTTCATTTCTGGCCAAAGCCCCAAAAGGCTCACGAAAAGCAGACATAATTTTTGAAGATTTTCTAGATGCTTATTCCTGTTAGGGAGTAATTCTCATTGCTGAAATTTAGCTTATGATACCAAGCATCAAACAGTACAAGTGAAATGGATATAAAAAGAAATAGCATTAAGTACGTATTATATTTGCTAATATGCATAGGCACTAAAAATAGGCAAAGAACAATTAATCTAGGGTTTTAATATTCTGTGGTGAAGATTCTGTCTCAGTTCAAAACTGTACTGGATTCAATACAGATTTCCTGTATAACAGTATAACTGAGAGAATAATCTGACCTGTTTTGTCTGATTCTTAGGACACTGCTTATAGCCTTGAAGTCCTCAGAACACAAATATGCTCAGATTTAGATAAAAGAGCACCACCTTAATCCATCCATCAGTCAAGATTGTTTAATACATTCTTCTGTCATTTTAAAAAAATATTATTTTTCTTGGCATTGTCAGATGTTTTCAAGATGTCTGGGAAGTTAGGAAAGTTACTCTGTATGGTTGTCACCCTTCTCCAAGCTACTGGGTCATCTGCTGTGGAAGAAAAAAAATGACATAAAAGTTCTTTGAAGGATTTTCAAAAGAGAGAGATGCATAGTGTATCTGAATAATAGCTTTTAGATTATTTGTGGGATTGGAGCCAGGTTGTGGTTATGTATATTTAAATTTCAAGAGAGAAAGGACAATATTTCTCTTCATGTCAGTTTCCCCATTAACAATAAATAAAGGGTAGCTAACAAAAAGAGGAAGAAGCAAAACTGCGAGGAAAATACCTCAGGTTTTCTATAGAATTCTTACCACTCCTTACATAAGACTATAACTTGAATCAAAACAATTTGAATCAATCAATCATCTGGTTTAGAGCTCAATAGAAGAAAATAAGAGGATTGTTTTAGTCTTGTTTTCTGTTTTCATCATCCACAGTCATTCCATATGGAACATAGAACAATGGAAGGAAAGATCTGCATAATCACACCCCTTTTTATTTATTTTTTTTTCCTTTTCTCTTAGGGGTGTGGGAAGGGGAGGTTGCTCCTCCTTTTCTTAGAAGAGAAAGTGACATTATGGAAAATAAGGAAGCAAAACCCTGCTGTACCCATAGTATATTCCTTATTCAAGAGGCAGGAAGTTGTGATTCTGCCTGTCCCTTAGCAGTCTTTGTTTCTCTTGATCACCTGATTTACCCACAGGAATGAGTAAGCTTTTGTTAGATACTACCAGCGATTCACATGATTAAACATTTTTTTTCCACTTCCACAAAACAAAACATAATCCTCCAACTAATTAATCTTGTTTACCTACTTGGCAAATGAATCTGGGTGAAGGTGCAAGTGTGAAATAGCTCTCTGACTGTTAATATTTAGTGTCTATTTCATAGCAACTTAGTAGTTCCCCTGAGACAAAGAGATAATAGGCTTGTTTAAAGTATTGTCCCTAAGCTTTTACCCACTATAACCCTGATTTCAACAATAGTGATCCACTTCTTTAGGAATCTGTAATTTCGATGGCGAAGGTGTAATATTTGTTATATAAAATGATGAATACTAGCACTATATGAATATTTAGGTAGGATTTAGCCCTCAAATGAATACACTAAAATAGAGTTATGCGGGCTTAAATATGTGTCTAAACTGGCCTTGTAAATAATTGAGACTTATTCACTACTGTCCATGAAAAATCAAGACTGATGAACCAAACTTAGGTGCCCAGGTGCCATCTCTCGTGTCTGGATTCCTAAATGCAGCTTTCCTTTGTGATGAGAAGCCTGTGCTTAGGGTGGGATTCAGCTGCCAGGGCAGGAATGTGTGGTGTGTTACCTCACTGATGGGACAAACCTTGCAGGAGTGGCCAACACTCAGAGTGCTGTGCAGCCCTTCAGAGGGGCCTTGGCAGCTTGGGAAGATGGGCAAAGAGCTTTGTGAAATTCAAGAAAGGCGAATGCAGGCTCCTGCCCCTGGGGAGGAATAATCCCCACACCCAGCACAGGCTGTGGGCTGGCCTGCTGGAGAGCAGCCATGTGGAGAAGGCCCTGGGAGCCCTGGGGGACACCAAGCTGTCCCTGAGGCAGCAGTGTGTCCTGGGGGCCAGCAGTGTGTCCCGGGGGGCAGCAGCGTGTCCCGGGGGCCAGCAGTGTGTCCCGGGGGCCAGCAGCGTGTCCTGAGGGCCAGCAGCGTGTCCTGAGGGCCAGCAGTGTGTCCTGGGGGCCAGCAGCCTGTTCTGAGGGCCAGTAGTGTGTCCTGGGGGCCAGTGGTGTGTCCTGAGGGCCAGGAAGGCCAGTGGAATCCTGGGGGGCAGTGTGAAGGGCACTGCCAGCAGGCCAGGAGGGGTGACCTGCCCCTCTACTCAGCTTTAGTGAGGCTGCCCTGGATGCTGTGTCCAGTTCTGAGCTCCTCAGCACAGGAGAGTCGTGGAGCTCCTGGGGAGGGTGCAGGGGAGAGCAGCAAAGATGATTAAGGGACTGAAGCATCTCTCTCATGAGGAAAGGCTGAGGAAGCTGGGCCTGCTCAGCCTTGAAAAGAGACTGAGAGGAGACCTCATCAATATCTGTCAGCATCTGAAGGGAGGTGTCAGATGATGGACCAGGCTCTGTTTGGTGCTGCCAGGCAATGGAACAAGAAGCAACAGGCAGAAATCAATGCACAGGAAGCTCCACCTGAACAGGAGGAAGAACTTATTTACTGTGTGGGTAGCTATGCACTGGAACAGGTTGCCAGGGAGGTTGTGGAGTCTCTGTCACTGGAGACATTCAAAAGCTGCCCAAATGCAACTCTGCACCTTGTGCCCTGGGATGATCCTGCTTGGGCAGGGAGATTGGACCCAATGACCCAGAGTGGTCTCTTCCAACCAGATCCATTCTCTGATTCTGTGACTCTGTAACTCTGTGTTGCTACTCTTACATCAGGCTGTCCTTTTAAAAAGAAGATTGTCTGTCATTCTTCTGTCACATCCAGCCCTCAGTGACTAGCTAAATGCTGAAGTCTCAGACAATATGCATATGACAATATTTTGAGGCAACTGAATTAAGCCTTTCACAGACTGGAGTTAGTAACACTTGGGCAAAATTTTTTTTTTATCAAGACAAAAATTAGTGTATGCATGCTGGTATAAAAGAATCCCAGTTCGGAAATCAATTTTAGTGATTTTGCTCCATATTACAGCAATGGCTTATATAGATGAAGTTGAGATTATCTCCAGGCTATGGGGTTAGACAATACTGCTTAGGGTGATAGTTCTGCCAGCCTTGTGTAACCAATCCATCTGTGGCCCTATCAAATTCTTCACTGAGGTTTTGGATTCATTCAGCCTCCATCTACCTCACACAGAAATGTTGTTGCTAACTTGGGACAGCTGAAACTGACACAAAAATCACAGTAATCTGGTTTCATTTGTATTTAAATTTTTCATAGCTCTGTTTACCATTTTATCACTGCTTTTCAGACTTATTATACGCTACTAAGTAAAATCCCTGTTGTTTTATTTTCTCTGTTTTGTCATTTTCCCGGACATTTATCTGCTGTTTTCTTAGCATATAGTGTTTAGTCTCCCACAGACATTTAGTCTTTATGACCCTATGAGCAAACATAACAGTACAGAATCTAGTATACAATAATTCAACTGAAAATAGCTGTGATACCCTGCAGATATTGCTAGCTAGAGCAGTGTCCATCTGCTGGCCCTCGTTTGTTTTCTGATGGTCACCAGAGGTCAGTTCAACAATGCCTCCATTGATCCCTTTCTATCCATTAAACTTTCACTACTAAAAGAACAAAACTCTAAACATACACACAAAAGAGAGAAGGAAGAATGTACTCATTGTGGTTCAGCCGGAATTCACAAATACAGAAAAGATTCTCTCTACTGGCTGTTTCCTCCTGCAACTTGACTTCCGAAATAGAACTATCTTTTTGTAAAAGACACAAAAACAAAAATGCAAAAAAATCCCACCAGAAAGCATGTGACTTCCAGAATTGCCTGTAGCTTTCCTGGCACTGGGTTGAGAAATATTTCTTCATCTCATGTTGCATAATCATCCTTGACGCATTGTTTGTTCCAGCTCAGTGCTGTTTTCATCAGATAAGAACCACAAATCTAATGGAATATGAGGAGTGTCCCCCAATGGTGCATGAGGGATTTTTGTGGCTTTTTTTTTTTAGGTTTCATAATTATGAAAGGTATTTAAAAATATGTGCTGGAGCAGATAATTTTTGAAACCATAATTCTTGTTAGCTTAAGTTCACAGTGCACATTTCCTGTCTTTTTCCAGTAAGCAGACTGATTACAGCACACTAAGATCTCATTTGAATGAATGAATAAATGAATGAATGAAAGGAAGAGCTAGTAAAGAACAGAAGGAATCTATATTGGACATAACAGGCTCCAATGATAAATTTGATTTAGGTAACAATTTATCCTGTAATGTTTCAGTGACACACTCTAAGGGATTTACTCCAAATCCCATGAAGTTATGTAAGTTTTTTGTTGGTGTCAGTGGGTCTGGATCAAGTTTCAGAAGGATTAAATAGCTGCTTATTACTTCTTTTTTATTCATAAAGAAAATAATTTAATGCAGGTAAATAATTTAGTGCAGGTAAGCCACTTAACTGGATGATCATTTCTTGAGCCTTGTGTCTGTCATTGATCTCTTTTCTGTTCTCTGTGAAAATATCTGTCTAACATTCAGCATTTATTCTTACTTCCAACCCAGATTACAGTCATGATTGCTCCAAATTTAATATAGAAATCTTCCTCTTACACACACTCAAGGAGCCCTGTGATATCCTTCAACTCCTTTCATTTAATATTCTAATGATCGATTTCTTTATCTTCCTTGCCACTTTATCAAAAGCTCTATTTAATATTCCAGAGCATACAATTTGCTCCATCCACGGAAAGACTTCTGCTGGACACTATTACATATCTAGCACAGAAACTGATCACAGCGCCTCAAGAAAACATGAAAAGCCAAGTTGCACCTGACTCATAGCCTGATCAGTGGTTTTCCTCTCGTTTCAGTGTGAAGGGAACTAAATTGGCTCAATTTATAAATTATCACAGATTGTTCCCTCAAGTTCAAACATAAGGATGCCTTTAGTGAAGCTTATGGGATATCTGGCCCTGATACTTGATATTTTCAATAAAAATCCTGAATGACAGAAAAAAGAGTAAGTTTCAAAGGACTGAAAGCATTTTTGAAGATAGGACCAGAATTCAAAATAACTTTAGTTATTTGAAAAAAAGGCATGGGGAAAAAATATCATCCTTGTAAGAAGAAGACCAAAATCACACCATTGGAAAATAATCTTGATAGGACAGAAAGTGGTAAATAAGTGTAACTTTAAGAAAGGTGGTAAAAACTGTGGTGAGTTTCTTTAAAGTCTGTGTGTCCAGACTACAAATTTCACATTTGTTTTTACAACCAAATGGTTTTAAATTTCAACAAGGGATCTTAACTTAAGATGTCAAGAAGAGGTTCCTAACAATGAAATAGTGAAACCCTGAAATCGATTGTGTGGGATGATCATGAAAACTCCAGTTTTGAAGGTCTTTCAGGATAAATTAAGTAAGGTGTCAAGAGTCCCTTAGAAAGAATTGATCCTTTCTTGGGCAAGGAAACTCATTGAGTGATTTTCTGAGGTGTTTTCTAGCTCAATTACATCAGTTATGTCCAGCACTATTCTGGCATTGTTTGAACTGCTGAATCTAAGTTCTTCATCTTCTTTTGCCGTCCAGTCACGCTCTGTGTATCAGTGTGAGACAGGTAAAATAATTATTCAAGACAGGATATTCAGACCTCCAATTTCTGAAGGGGGGAACATAAATGAGTAAAGAAGATTAAACAACATGGGATACCGTTTGACAATTTGAGGTGGAACTTTGCATTGTTGCTTTGGGAAATCTAATACAATATGAAGGCAAACTGATAAAACCTAGAAAAGTGCAAGTCCTCTTAAAAATAAAAACATTGGAGACAATAAAGGTAGACAAGTAAACAAGAATCTTGGTCTACATCACAGGTGCTAACATCTGGAAATTGAAGACCAAACAATTCTTGAAAAATACCATAAAGTTATGAAAATGTTTACCATGTGCCAGCATTGTGAAGACCCAAGTCTGAGTAGGTCAGTACCTTTTTTTTTGTTCCTCAAAATACTTAATTTTTATTAAAGATGGTATGGCCATCTTGAATAAAGAAACCTTTTTCCTCTTCACTATAACTATTTTGTTTATGTAACAGAATATCTGAAAGAGAAGCTGCTAGCTCATGGGCAATTCCAAAGGCTGTACTCAGATTAGGAGAATATTTCTGTAAAAGATACTTTGGTTTTACTAGAGAGTGGTTTTTCTGAACTTCTCTTTCTCTTGTATAATCTCTTTGGCAAGTTTTCTGCCAAAGATTCAAGTAAACTGAAGAGAGTGATGATTGCAGAGGGAATAATATTGCAACTGTTTTAATCGCAAGAAATTCTGACTGAATCATCCTGAGTTTCTTTTATTGCTTTCCAGGGTAGAGGTACCAAAACCAATAGCTTGGAAGGGGTCCTCAAGTTTACACCAGCATGCAGCCTAGCTACCCATTACTGTTTTCAGACACTTCACCAAGGAGCCAGTCTCAAGCCCTAGGTTCTCAAAACCTCTATGTTTGCTGCTCAGCAACGACTGAAGTCCCTGGGCCTCAAAGTTTTCCTTGATGGTCCTGCAGTGTCCTGGGGAGATCCTGATGATGACTCCAATCATGGATTTGCTCAGGTACCAGCATTTTTATGGACCATAAATGTAACCCAGTCAGAGGTCTCTACAAATCTGTACTGTTTCCAGTGTCCAAGATGGATTGTTTAGTGTTGGCTCAGGCAACTGTGCAATGCTGCATTATTTCTACCACTAGCAAGGAGTCACATATTACCCTTTTCTCTCCCTCAGAGAGGGAGAGAGCACATGTGTGTTCTCTGAGATGTGTATTATCTAGAACAACGCACAGGAAAACAATAATAAGACTTCCGACACTATTATTTTCTAAGCAGGCATACAAAATTGAGATTAATTACAGGGTGATTCTGATTTGCACACACCTGAATAAAATCTTCTTAGGGCAAAAATTCACTTCCAAACCCTATTAAAATCACATTACAAGGTAATTTTTACATTAAAAAAGTGAAAAGAATAAATGTAAATAAATAAATATAGTATATACCAGGGCGAAAGAAGAACAAATGTCATGGTTGGATTTTAAGCTGGGCTTCAACTGTTTAGTCATTTTGATTAATTTAGATGCTAGAAAACTGATTGTAGTGACTATTAACCAAACTCCTCCAATTTGCAATCTCTGCTCTGGTTTTGGAGAGTACAAAATGACAGTAAGGCTATGTCAGTGCTGTCCCTGCACCCATGGAATGCAGTTGATAGTGTCAAACATGTAAATTAGAATAGTTGTAAATTAGAATAGTTGTATAGAAACCAAACATGAGATTTGGTTTCTATAGGCCTATATGTTCACTTTTAATGTACAAGTACAGAACTGCACAGCACAGAGAGACACACAGCTGAGGTTACAAAGAAAAATTAATAATAACCAGAGGTTAACTATTCTTATTTCCAAACTTTGCCTGCACTGAACACGAGAACTAAGTTGCTTGCCCTGTGAGCAGGTGTCCCTCATGCTGTCCTTCACTTCTTTGAGAAGGAGGTCCCTATGAAGGGACAATTCTCCTGGTCAACAGACCCCTTTCCCTCTGGGAAGGGCTGCCTTAAGCAGAGGCAGAAAATCAAGCCAGCTCTGATATTAGAACACACTGAAGGGGAGGCCTGAGAAGTGGGCCAATTTTATTTGCTCAGCTGACAACATGATAGTGGTTACTGTTAAAAGGAGCCATTGGATGATATAAAAAGGTTCTCTACATTCCCTGCCAAATCCTCCTATCAGGCTTCCATGAGTTCATATCAGGTCACTATGAGATTCTTTTCATCTCATAACACTGAACTCATTAATTTCCATGACTGATCTGAAACAGTAGCATGTACGGAAAAACCCCTAAATTTAGATGTATGACTAATCTGCTTTTGTTTTCCCTTTCCTGGATCCTCTTTCACATACAAAGTGCAATTTCTGCTTTGCTACAAAACATCATTTTGCTTGTTATATTTCCAGAACATTGGCCTTATATCTGGTGTTCTTTGTTCATATTGACACTAATTGATACTAGCAGGGCTGTGACACTGCAGTAAGTTTTCCCACAGTAGAGGCAAAAGCACTGCAGGTTAGGCTGCCAGCCAAAGCAGTTAATGCTTCTCTTTGCATTCTTTTCAGCTCCCCAGAGAAGAGCTAGTTTGTGGACACCTGGCACTTAAAGGTCCAGGACATTATTGCCACTGTTGTTGCTCTTAAAATACTTACCTAGAAATGGTGTCACTGCACAACCATGTTTCAGAAGTTTAACATATGAAGGAAAAATGATCTGAAAGTCTTCAGCTACACAATTTGTGATTAAAGCTTTAAGCTGTTTTAATTAAAACTATTTAGACCATTTTAAAAAATGACCATTTCAGACCATTTAAAAAATTAACAACAAATGCACTCCTTGACCTAGGATTGATAAACATAACAATGAGATGAACAGCAAATATTTTTCTGTGTGCAGATATTAACTCCATGCAATATCAGCTGAATGTATGACAAACTTATTTTGCTGCCTTTTACTGTCCCCACCTGTACTGCAGTTCCAAGACTTCAAGAGGGGAGTGAGAATAAATGGCTACCTGGACCATACATCTGTTTACAAACTTGATATGCCCCATTCCACATAACTGAGCTTGTTGATTAGTTGCTGCCCTAGTATCTGCGTATACAGATTTGTGTGAGTGTCCTCAGAGTAACTCTAACAGAAAAAGAGTCTCAAAGCACAAGCATTAAGTCATGTGATGCCTTTTTATTTTTGTTTTCCCATCCCTTAGATCAAAATGTGAGGATATAAAATTTGACCTACTTCTCTTCTGCCTGACCTAAAACAGCTTTTACATGCACAAAACAGACTATTTTCTCCCAGACAATCAAATTTTGGATAAGTTCCCAAACACAAATAGAGACATTCCTTTGAGTACAATATAAATATTGACATAACAGAATTAATCAGAGGAAAAGGGGATCCATATTCAAAGGTCAGACTTCTAATAATCCTAAACCACACCAATCCCAGAAAGAATGAAGTGTTTATTAAACAGAGCAGAGAATTGAAAAATCGGTTCCAGATTCTATACCTGATCAGTGGGGAAAGTAATCTTCCTCTTTCCTGGCTTTTAGACCCAAGGTTATCCTGTTTCAGCACCAACATGCAAGAGTCAGGCCAAGCCAGAAAAGCATACAATAAAAGACATGGAAATGATCAAAGATAAAACTGAGAACAAAAATAAAAATAATTTAAAAAATCATTCACCTTTTCACCTAGAAGAGTTTTGCTTTCTGCAAACATCTGTGTTTGACTTTTAAACTCCTTGGGAGCCAAGGGTTCTTCTCTGCGTGCATACAGACTGGCAGCCAGAGCAGCTAGGTCTCTAATGCTGGGATGCAGCTAGCAGTCATCACTTTGTTAAAATTTTCAGGGAGAGGTGGAGGAGTGTCAACCCAGTGAGTGGGCTTCAAACATACTCATATTAAGACCCTCAGAAAATACAACCTTAAGCAGCATCTCTTTAAAAGAGTGGGTGTTGGGACAGCCCCCTCCAACACATGCATATGCTCATATATGCACATGGGAACAGACTCTCTATTTTCCTTTTCTTAAAGTCTGCCAAGTGATTGAAGATCTGTCAGCAGATGTGAGGCAAATTCTTTCCTCAGGCAGGCAGGGAGCTCGTTGTGCAGTTCTGGTTGTTCACTGTAAGATATGTGAGCCCAGAGGGAAGGACAGTCACCCCAGGCACCCTTTCTCCGTGTCAGAGGCTTAGATCTGGCCAGCCTTGCAGTCTCCACCCTCCCAAAATCCTGCACTCCCACTTGACAGTTGGCGACTATCCTCCCTCTGCTTTTGTTCATGACTGAGATTGTCCTGAGAGAAAGGAAATGTGGGAAGACCTAGAATACTAATCTGAGCTCATAATGTCACACAGAAAAAACTCATGCACGACACTGCTAGTCATCCTCACTGGTTGCCTTTTAGCATAGCCTGGCTCAACTTTTGTGCAGATCAGACCACATTTGACCACATTCTCTGTCAAATGCTATATATAAGCATTGCTCTAATGGGTTGCACCACAACTTCTCCATTTATTCAGGCAATTCCAGTGAGAAATAAGTGAACTTCATAAGAAAAGATTCCATAAAGGGCTTTAGGAATACCACTGTTGGATAAAAAGTGATGCAGAGCCAAGTGATCTGTTACATGGATATGTTCAGTCTGTACAAGTTGGTCTTAGAGATCAGTCCCATGCTTGGCTGTATTTTGTGGTCTAAACCTGGTCAGTGTCTCCCAGTTGTGACTAAGAGCTCTCACTCTGAAACTGTCCCTTGAAAAAAGGACTGTGTCCATCTATAAAGGTTTACATTTTCTTAAAAGTAATTCCTGCCCAGTTGTTTGCAAATGTCCTCATGCCCACTCTCTAGAAAGGGTATGACAGGAAGAGACAGTGATGGCTTCCTGCATCTCTAAATGAAGAGCGCGGAATCAGGGGAGGGATCAGCTTTCTCTATTTAATAGCTGTAAGCAAATTCCACCTTAGAGTGAATGTCATTCTGGGGTGCCTACCTTGACTTCTGCATTCAGTCCAGAACTTCAATGCCCTTAACTGTGGCTAGGTCACCTTCTTGACCTGACTCCTAAAATACCAGCTGCCTTAGCATCAAAGGTCAGTGCAATCAGGTCTTTCATCGGCTCTAAACTTGCAGAGAACACTATGAAACATTCACTAGGAACAGCAGGAAGAACATTAGGACAGCAATGGAGCTTTACTCTGGCTTTAGTTTCACCTGTGTTCATGCTGCTCCGTGCATTGCTGGCACCCAGCAGCCCTTAGAAGTGAGTGTGCAGGTGGCAGCCTGGCACAGGACAATGGGGGAGTTCCCCCAGGTGAAAGCAAATGCCCAGGCCATTGTGTGTGTTGATGAACTGTACCTCCTCTAACTGGAATTTCCCCTTCAGTAGAGAAATCCACAGTGTCAAAATGAATGCATTTTTTCCAGGTCCTGTGAGCCATCAGACTGATTCTCTTTTTTTGTCCCTTATAGCAAGCATTAATTGTCATCTGAAAACATACCCTTTATTTTATTTGGAGCTTTTGTTTGGTTCTGTTTTTACCTGTCTTTTCCCCCATCTCCTTTACTGTCACTACTTCTGCAAAAATATTCTTCCTCCTGATAGTTTGCTACTGAGCTATTTACACCACTCCAGTGTTTGGGAAATATTTAGGGTGGTTTGTTGTCATTATATTACACAAGTTCTATTGTCATTACACTGCAAAGGTTCCATATTGCTAGAGCTTTATACCTCCTTGATGTTTCTTGTAGGCAGCTCCTCCAGGCACTGCCTCTCCCTTGCCCTCGTAGCAGCCAACCAACCCACTCTTTTATAACACTCTTCTTATTGGCTACAGCTGAGGCCTGTTAAAATCAGGCCTGCTCCTAATCCTTAATAATTGGCTCAGCTGCAACTCTTTAGGAGGCAAGATTACTTTCTATACTACCTTTATTTGCTTATGTTCTATCCCCGTACAGTGGTTATGTAAATATATCACAGAATTCCCAAAAGGCATGTGTCTGTTAGGTCTGCGTGATCCCACCTCCTCTTGGAATCTTGGTGCTGGATTATGGCAGTGCCATGTGGGACAGTTGTCCCTCTGCTGTTGCCAGGTCTGCTCATCCATGAAAGACACGCTCTGGAGATACAGGAGTGAGGGAAAGGCTCTACATGCTGCTCACTCAAGGACAGAGCTGAGACTGCAAACTAGCAAATTTATCCAGCATATTCAGAGTCATCATCTACCTGATCCATGTGAAAGTCTGAGGGAGAGTCTTTTTATTTCAAGAAAAGGAGGGATACAGTCAAATTCGGAGTCTGGCCTTTTTTTACCATGTATATTGATAAGCAGAGAGACAGAAGCTCTTTCTTCATGGTCGTCTTCACTTTCTGTAAAACTTCTGTAATACTTGAATTTCCTGCAAAATTTACAACCTTCAGCAATAGACTCTAAAGGAAAGGATTAAATTCACCAACACCTTACTGCTATTTGAAGTACAGTGATCTTTCCTGGACACAGGGAGTCATTGTCTTCATCACTTCTCAGGAAATGTGTTTGGAAAATTATAATATGTGCCCACATATTATAATTGATTAAAAATATCACATTGGGATCTCCTATGAAAGATAAAATCATCCTTCAAATTTTTAGACATAGTGGGGTTTTTGGTATGTTGAATAGTTTTTTGAGCTTTGTTCCAAACTAGCTGCTGATGACAGGGTTTGAGGCAACCACATTTTACTGAGCTACCATAAAGAAACCATGACCAAAAAAAAGATAAATTACCTCAAGATCCTTGATACTGCACAATTTATTTTTTTTTTAATTTGACTGAAAACACTGTCATGGCAAAAAGAAACTGAGGACTGTGACAAGAAAATGGGATAAACCCTGACAAGTCAGGAATAGAATGAGTTTTACATATTTGTATTTGCCTTAAAGGCATTTTAATTTGTAGAAAGATTATTCCATTGTCAATCCAGTGCAGAAAAGCAGTTATTAGTGGCTAATAACCAGGGGCACAAATCTTTTTAACTTCACTTGGCATAATGTTTTTCAGATTTTTAAATTTACATCTAAGTAATACATTCTAAAGTTGATCAACATTATTTAGAAGTATTTGTTAGCATTTGTCAAACAATTTTGCTTTAAAAATAATCCTTTTCTTTTAAATCTGGAATGTATAGTTTCAATGTTTTTTTGTGAGATACACTTTTATTTTTCTCTTTGGAAATGTTCATTTGAGGATTGAAGCATCAAACAAGAAGATTGATAAAGGAGAAATATAAAACTTTTAGTTGACCTGACACCAAGTTCGTAGTGCTGTTATCAGTTATATTTTAAGGAAAGGTTCTGCAGGGTAAGGTACTAAGCTTCAATTTGGACCCCTTTCCCAGTCAGTCTTGTTGCCAAAGGGCTGCAGCAGAGAAAAGCAAGAAATGGGGATTTTTTAAATCATGACTGTTTTGACCCAGAAATACTTTTTATCCATTTCTGAAATCAAGATGAAAAAAAATTATGTATTTAACAACTTGTTTGTTATCAAGAATGGCAAGTGTATTTGATTACAGTTTCTTCCATCAATACTCAGATTCAAAGCAGCAGAAAAGAAAAAAAGGATAAATTATGAATCAGGAGAGTAAGTTTTATTGACGCCAACGGATCCAAAAAATCCTCTTTGCTTCTGTAAACTTCAAGAAACAGATAAGTGAATGCATCAATGTACCATTTATCTTGTGTCTGAAATGAAAATTGGGTTTAATAGGAAAAACAAACCTACCATCTTCTGCTTAGGAAGTAAAAAACAATCCATTATATCATAATGTTATTTGTTTGAGGATTATGAAGCAGTATAATTCTTTAACAAGATCATGCTGTGTGCTCTTGATGTGGAGAACATTGCTAATTCCATTTTGTCTGCTCTCCCACACAACATAACTTGTGACAAAGTATTGTGTTGGGTTTTTTTTTTTTTTTTCTGGAGAAGTCAGAAGTTGGTGTAAGTGACTTTAACCCCTTCAAGTAATAAAAGACAAAAAATACTGATGAAGCTGTGCCACCTTATGTTTATAGACTGGTGTCAATAATAACATATCATCAGCCACAGGAAACTTGTGTGATCTCATTAATTAGATTTCTGTTCCATCAGTGATTGAAGACAAAGAAAGCAAGAAATTAATCTTTACCATCAAAATGCAACAGGAAAAAGGAGTCAGTTGACCCAAGTACAGTCATTACATGTTCCACCTCTGGAAAATACTACAAACACTTTCTAGCACAAACATCTTTGCCCTCCTGAGGTGTCAATAGGAACCATTATCTACCATAAGCTGTGGGCTGTTTCTTGAATATGTTTAATGGTGGTGCTGGAGTGGAATTTATATAAGCTGTGCTGGCAGGAGGGCACTGAAATGTGTGTAGAAGTTCTAATGGCATGCATAATGAGAGCAGCTGTATGTCAACATGCTGTTTCTCAACACTTCTTTAGGTCTGCTCATGCTCCTGTCTGGACTTTTCAGACAGATTTCTTGTGCTACATTTATCTCCTTGGTGCCTGAGGGGGATTTAGGTGTAAATCCCAAAATTAAAGGTAAACATTGTAGGCACATTGCATATCTAATATGCAAAACTGATAAGCACATAGTACATCATTCCTAAAATGGCATGAAGTCAGGGAAGAAGCTGAGAGCCAGAACTCCCAGAAAAATAGTTTAAAGTGGAAGAGTCTGCCAAACTGGAAAAGTCCAGCAAGTTGGAAAAGTCCAGCAAATGCAGCAGAAGTTTAATCTATGCTCATGAGGACAGACTTGTGGAAACTCCTATTAAAAGGCTGCTGTCCATTCCAGAGTCAGGTGGCAAATACCCTTCTGTGGTTCTTTTGACATCAGATTACACATTCTGCAAGCCTTAAAGATAGGTCCCACTCCAGTACAGCTGCTGACTCAGACTGCAGGGAGATAGGGTTTCTGTTTACAGAACCAACGTGGAGCTGAGGGGACGACCCAGTGACATATTGGAGTTCATCTGGGGGAGTAGGGCTTGAAGTGACACTGCATGTGCTACACTGCCAGGCTGCAGATTTATAAAAAGAAGTGCTGTGAAGCAGATGGTTCACTTCCACCACAGACACCATTTTGATAGGCACAACTGAGAAGTAGATCCTGATGATATGCACATATATGCATATATACACACTCTGTGTGTATGTGAGTGTTAGCTAGCAAGTGTACCTTGAATACAGGCTAGGATACAGCACTTATGCCTTTGTGGCTTCCTGAGGTTTCTGTTTCTTCTTTTTTCTTTTTATTAAATTTTTTTATAAGACAGAACATGCATTTATGAACAGTTTTATATTTCAGCAATACACATCTTGCAAAATTTCCATTCTTCTACTGCTCACTTATATGTTAGCCAATTGGGAAAATCACTTTTCTCATCACCTCAGCTCAGAGGAGCATACCATGGGCTTTGGAACAAGCCTCAAAGAAAATTCAGGCATTTTTTGGTGAAAGTGGAAAGCCACAAAATGCTTGGGAATAAAAATAGAGGTGTGGTTGGTAGGGGATAACTAGGAGTTCCTAGGAATTGTAGGCTTCCCCTGTCCCCCATCATAAATTCAAGCTGGGGAAGGCTTTATACGTTTTTCTTGAGGTATCATACTCCTTTTCCTCTTCCTACTCTTCACCTCAACTTCTGGTTCACCCTTGTCAGTCCCTTCTCTACCACCTTATGGGAGCATATCCAGGAGTTTTCTGGGAAGGCAAAATGGGGAAGGAGCACTCGGGAAATATTGGAGAGTTGTTGGCTTGTGACAGACCATGTACAAAACAGTTCACTGTCTGGCTCTCCCAGTCCAGGCTTACCAAAGTAAGCCTACTAAAGCAGCAACAAATGACACAAAACAGTAATTTTAAGTATGTTGATAAAAAGTTGAACTATAAGAACTACCTTACCTGATTTTGCCTTGCAATTCAGTGCAGGAATGGTAAAAAAGCCACTTTGTACTCAAAATTTGGGTAAAGAAGCAAATCCTCTGGGTGTTGCCTCAGCCACATATGTCTCCTTGGACCAAAAATGGAGAAAAGGTAATTGATTAAAAGTAAATTTCAAAATTGAAATGGATCTCCTTAAAAAAAAGTTGGAAGCTAAAAACTAAAATTGGTACTAAAAAGCCATAATTTAGGAACCATTTCACAAAATGAAATTTTAAAAATGCTTTAGTATGGGTCATATGACCAGAACATGAATCAAAACCACTTTGCTTAACTCTTTTGTGGGGTTTTATTACTTTTAAGTTTGGAATAACAACCATTAAAAAGATGAAAAAGGGCTAAAAGTGACAGAGAATATTTTTTTCTTTTTTTTTATTTCAAGATCAAATTTCATCATTATTTACATGTTATAACAAAATCCTGTTAGTTCTCTTTAAAAAGGTTTTTCTTCTGAAATCCAGATTTCTAAATTTAGGAAGCAAAAGCCATGTCTAGCCCTCTACCTACAAGGAAATGATCATATTCCTGCCTGGAAGCTGTATGTTGGGTTTTGTGTGACATTTATGTGACCACTTCACCAGGACACAGTCAGCATGGCAAGACAGTCCTTTTGATCAACTTTAGCTTATATCAAATGGTCCTAACAGCTTGTATTTTCATTTCCTTGAGGTGCTCTCTCTCTCCTGACATATTCACTTGCACTGTCCCTCCTGAAGCATAAGGCTGCCTGTAAAGTAAGGAGCATCCTGGGATTTGTGCAGAATAGGTTGCATGTGCTCACACTCAATAACTCCTGTGTTGCAGACATCTTTTTATGAAAATCCTTCCTTGGGGTTTTTTCCTCCTGAGAAGCTGAGAGACCTCAGGGACAAAGTGTAAACATTGATTATCTGCTGCTGTGGAATGCAACAGGTGGATCTGTGATTGGCCCATGTGGTTGTTTGGAATTAATGGCCAATCACAGCCCAGCTGGCTTGGACACAGTGTCCGAGCCACAAACCTTCGTTATCTTTCTTTTCTTTTCTATTCTTAGCTTAGCTAGCCTTCTGAGATGAAACCTTTTCTTCTATTCTTTTAGCATAGTTTTAATATAATATATATCATAAAATAATAAATCAAGCCTTCTGAAATATGGAGTCAGATCCTTATCTCTTCCTTCATCCAAAGACCCCTGTGACCACCGTCACACTCCTGTTTGTGAAAGCCAAGTTAAAATACTCAAGAAGAAGGCAGCTCACTTGTGAAAGTGAGCAAAAAAGGAGAGAAAAGAATAGTAACACAAAGTCTGCTAATAAGTGATGAGCTGACATGCGAGTTTAGCTCCTTCTCATGATGAAAGCCATTCCCACGTGGCAGTGCCCATGTTTCTGTAAGGAGACACCCCACCTTTGCACCTCAAGCCCACCTGGCCACATGCAGGGCAGCAGAGCTGCCACAGCACCCGCTGGGAGCTGCACAAGGACACAGGGGCACAGCAGCACCCCAGGCTCCTTTGAAGCAGTGGTGGGAATGAACAGGGAGGGCAGACAGGTGCAGATATACATCTGCTCCAGGAAAGCATGTGGAGAGTGCCAAGATAACAGCCACATTCCACAGGCACCGTGATGCATTTCGGAAATGCTGTGTGAGTGCACTCACAGGGACTTGTGCACATGAACCAGCAGAGTCACACAAGATAACAAAGCTTTGGGAGGCCAGCATGTAACTTTGACTCTTGATCTTTAATTACAAACTTTCTCCATTTGTACTGTGTTTGTTCAGTAGCTGGATACCTTATGTTCCTTTTCAGTTCAGAAGAACTAAAACTCTGCCTTGGGGTACTTATCTCAAATTCCATTCATAAACCACCATAGAGACCTCCCTCATGGCTATCATTAAACTCCCTTCCTGCACACACAGGCAGCAGGTATAAAATTCAGAGAATCTGAGTTTAGTGCCTGACTTTGCTATCAAGTTGGAATCATTGTATATCACTGTAATATTGTATGTATTACTTATGTGCTTGCTTTTTTTCTTTCCTATCTTTGTCTTTAGAGGATGTGTTGGTTTTGGTCTGTAGCATTTATACATACATTGGGCCAATGTTTTTAGCAAGAAGGTATTTTTTAAAGCAGGAAACATCAAAGCTGGAGGGCACTTCTAGGCAGGGAACTGGATAAAGCCTGTGACAGTACTTCATATAATCTGTGGCCTCATGAGTTTAAGATGCACAGAATTTTATGGTGCATAAAGGTTGTTGGGAAGTCAATTTAGTCCCGTACTAGGAAATTTTTTTTGCCTCTGCATTATACTATTCAGATAAGATGCTGGCTGTAGCTTCCCAATAGCAGCTCAGAAAAGATATCTAACCTTGTGATTTATCCAGGTAATTTACACTACTTGCTTATTGTGAACTCAAACCATTTAAAGTCAGCTTAGGTATCCTCACAAGAAGTGAGGATATCCCTTTGAACTCCATTGCAGTCTTACCCTGAAGAAGATAAACAGGTAGATATACAGAACCTCTCAAGTTCTGGTCATGGAGCATAGTAGGTAACAACATGACTGTAATATACATCAAAATATACAGCAAAATAATATACAGCAAAAATGATGTGGGAAATAGTTGGGTTTGGAACTTGGGAATGTATCAGATTTGGGACTGCAGTTTCCTTTTTACAATATGTCTTTCTCTAGTCTTCAATATTTAAATAAAAAACTGTTACCTGTTTCACTTTAAACTCACATATAAGTGTTTTTTTCATAATTTCACATGGAACACTCGTGGACAAATATCAAGCATTGAAATACTTGAAATACATTGAAATACATAAACAGCAATCCATGAATTTGTTTTCTTTTTTCCATCTGTCTTCCAACCAATTCAGCAAATCCTTTACATTTTTATAAGCCTCATTGGAGCACAGAAGGAAACAAAGCATTATTATAAGAAATTGTGGAAAGGGAAACTGTAATGACACAGGCTTGACCTGGATTTCATAAAAGGAATTAAATTACTCCAGTTATTTAAAAGCATATGTTATTCGATTATCTAAATCCATATAAGGAGCAGAATTTCTGCACTAAGTTTCTTTTGACCACAAAATAGAAATAAAATTCTTATCCCTTAAATGTTAACATCCTGATTTACAACCAGATGCATCAGGGACATGGAGGGATAAACAAGAGAAGATGACAGTGTCATGAAAACCTCTGTGTTGTAGGCAAGGACTTCAGTTCAGGATGTATTTAAATTGGTGTATACAACAGAGGCTAGGCCAGCCCTTCACAGCCCCAAGGAGACTGCAATTAGCCTGTGGACAACTGCACCCATGCTAGGGCTCCTATGGAGCCAGACAAGTGGTTATGAGCAGTCTCAAGTGACTTAGGGCTCCTATGGCACTTTCACCTTGGCCTCTACTTCAAGTCCTTCAAAATAAATCAGAGTGGCACCAGGCATAGCCATCTGCAAAGTGGAGCTGGGAGCAACATGCCAAGAGGGAACTGACCTTTAAGAATCCTTTGGAAGTAACCTCTTGATCACCTCTTAGCAGAGCACTTGGATGCAAATTCTGGACCCTTATGTCCCTAAAAAAAATTTCTTAAAACCAATTTTATGGACTAAAATTATTACAGTAAATGTGATTCTTGGCCTGATTTGCCAAGAATGGTAGGAATTTATTGTTCCTATGAGGGATGATTGTCTTCATATTGGTAACGCTTTTTTTCCCCTAAAATTGTCAGACAAAAGCATAGTTCCTTGGCAAAGGAATAGCAAAGGAAATTGAAAATATGGCTCACTGTTCCCCATTCCCAGTGTTTACCCAGCTCTCTGCACACAGGACTGCCTGTTCCTGCTATCTCTTCCCCAAGCAGGCTCACTGTTCCCAGTACAAATGCAGAGCAATAGTTTAGAGTGGCTGACAGTGCTTGAGTGAGCATTGGCTAGGGCTGGAAGTACCTGCCTCCCTGAATAACATTAGCATTGATGTTTGCTGGTGTCTCACATCTCCTGCTCTCTTATTACAACTTTGTCAGAGCTGGAAACCACTGAAGAAAATACAACCTAGTGTGTGAAAGCCCCATGGTTTAGCAGTGTCATAAAGGTTTTGGAAGAACTGGCCAAGACTTCACATACATCTTTCCTCATTTTGACAAAGGGCAGAGCCTAGCTGACCAATTCATGTACAAGCTTTGCCTTAAATTTCTTCTTAGCTATACATGTGCATTCAAAATATTTTTGCAATTAGAAGACGAGAAAGCCACCTAAACTTAAGGAGATAAAAGAGAGGACAGATGTTATTGATATTGTTTAGTTATTCAGGGGTCTGAATAAGAACTCATCACATGTCATAGTTATGACTGCTTTGCTATCACAGAACACCAGATCTGAGAAATTAAATTCATCTTTTGGGAATGAGATGCTGGGAAATTTTCTCTCTTGCACTTTTGAAGCAGTAAAATTAAAGATAATTAAATTTGCTATGATGAATTGGCACACAAGAAATAAACAGATATTTTGTCCCTGAACCATGAGTTTTCCTCCTAGAGGCAGCCCCATGTTTTGAATACCAAGCTGGATTATCCAGGTTAATGGGGGAAGAAGGTTTTCCATTTCTGCTGCAGTCACTGGAAACTGTACAGACATTGTTCCACAAAACTGTGAGATTTTCAATCAAAATATGCTGCAGTGACCTGTTTTCTCCATGCAAACGCCTCACCACCTCAATGTGATTCCTGTCACAGGGACTGACATGTTCTGCTGTTGTAGTCTCTGTTTGCAGATCCTCTCTAACGTGCTAGGTTGATGCTGCTTCATCCATAGGTATCTCTGATGGTCAGTGGAAGCCAAGCCCAAATGAGAATCCTAGACATTTAGTTCAGCCACCAAGTGTCTCTATGCTTTTCAGCTGTTTGCATCCAGCTTTTAAACAATATTTTTAAAAGTATTAATAATTTTGTCCTTTACAAAAACCCACGTTTTATTGAATTGAAGATCCTGAAAAAACATGAAAACATGACAATGATAAAACATGACTGGAGTGAAATAGTGAAATCCTTGTTCTTAAAAAAATTGCTTTGGCATCTTTAATTGCTTGAAGAGTTTGGGACTGCAGCTTGGCTTTTTACCACACAAGCCATCTGCCTGGCACTGGCCTAGCGCTGACTTCAAGGGACAAATCCTGACTGACTCACCGCTGATGAATCATTGTCTCACTTGGGGATTTCCTCTGAATTGTTCCACTCCAAATCGTCATGAAAAGGACATTCTACTCATTCAATAGCATAAATAAGCAGTATGTAGTTACTGTGGCATAGTAAATCTGCTTAGTCCTTGAGTTTCAATATCAGTTTTGCTAAGTACAATGCTTTTGGCTGAGGTTTTTGGGTTGTTTTGTTTTGGTTTTTTGTTGTTGTTTCTTTTTCTTTTCTCTTTCTTTTCTTTTCTTTTCTTTTTCTTTTCTTTTCTTTTCTTTTCTTTTCTTTTCTTTTCTTTTCTTTTCTTTTCTTTTCTTTTCTTTTCTTTTCTTTTCTTTTCTTTTCTTTTCTTTTCTTTTCTTTTCTTTTCTTTTCTTTTCTTTTCCTCAAAGGCCTTCACTTAGTGTGACAGTTTTACCTATCACTTTAATCACTTCAGAAGTTGTCTATTTATATAAGCTACTAATTGTTCTCCCCTCAAGCAGTCGCACTGCTCTCTGAGGTGTGCAGGTAATTGATCCCGCTAAAGACATGAATATTTCCACTAAATGCCAATCTAGAAAAAGTAATTAGATCAACAGTGGTAAAAGTGGGGGTCTGTTGCCAGGCAGAGGAAAGGCAAGAAATGAGGGCATTGATATTAAGAACAATTAGAAATGAGCAGTGTAGGCAGTGGGAACTGTAGCAGAGAGAGGCAAGATGAATGTTTTGGTCAATGCATGGTATCAGGAAAGGGAAGTGATTTGCAGATAAAAGGAATGACAAAAAAGTAAACAGTGATTTGGATGGAACAGAGAGAGTCCAAAAATCTCTCAAAGATCTTATGTATTACTCAAGTGGGAGAATGAAGTGTTTTCTACTACTTTTATTATTAATATAGACTGCAAATTATCTTGGGAGGGTCTGCAGCTTATGATGTTTGTATAAAATGTCATACAACATAATTGCTGATGTTCTGTAATGTAATACAGAATAGTTTGAAAACATGCTGCATGTTTTAATGAAACAACATACCTTCACCTTCTGTAAGGGCAATTTTCCAGTTCTGGCTCAGTAAAATGTTGAGGCAGCCCTAGAAGCTCCTCTTTTGGGCACATCTCTCTCAGCCCACATTTCTCTGCATTTTGTTCTGTTGCAGAATAAAATATCCACAGAAAATTTGAATTGGTTTTCCTTTGCATGTGATGATTAAACAATGAGTTTATATCATATAATATTGATGTTTTTAAAAAATTAATTCTGGTTCCGTAGCTTTTGGCAGCTGGCAGTATGTGTGAGTCCTTATACCTGTGTTTATGCTGAACACACTGTGCCTCAGCATGGTTCTGAGGTGGTGAATAGACTGTGTGCACTGTAAGGTATTACCTCATAGAAATACCAAATGTTGAGATCCGTATTTACGTAATTGCTGCACATTACATAACAGCAGAATATCTACTAGTTGGCGTTTGGTTTTGTTGTTAATTCTTTTTCTTAAGGGAAGTGTCAAATTTGTTCCTGTTTGCTTAGCTGATTTAGAATAGGAGGTCAGTTCATGCTGAACTTCCAAACAACACAAAGCTAAAGAGGTTTTAAACAACCAAAGGCCAAGGGTTAACAAACACCACTGGTTCCAGTCAAGCCTGTGGGCTGGCAGGAGTAATGTGTTACTTAATGGACAAATAATCCCAAGCAGGGATGCCCAGTGGATTAAAACTGCTTGCAAAAATGTTACTTTATAAAACTAAGTAGGAAAATGGTTTGTAAACTGCAATTTGCTGGGACAATTGTAGTACTTGCTCGTAAAGTAACCAATAACATTATAGAATTTGTGCAACCAGAGGTATCAGAGAAGTTTATTGTCTTATAATTCTAGCATAAAAGTTTACATTTTAGTCTCTTACTTTTTACAATGCCAAATACAAAGAAGTTCTTATTCTAACATAACTTTATAATTTTATAATTATCTAAAATAAATTTAAAAATATAAAGTTTTGCCTCTTCTTTACAATCTTTATTTTTTCTTATTAGTTAGAAGCAGCAATAAATGCATAGCCAATAAACAATCAATTTCCCAAGTTATTCCTATATTCCAATGGCCAAATGATAAACCTGATTTTAACTTTGTGTAAAAATCATATGGGCATCCATTGAAACTCTTTTAAAGCTACCTTCACTTTATCAAGAATGTGCAAGAAGCCTTTAAGAAAATAATAGAAAGTGAAACAATATCTAACGTCAGCTCTTCTGCTGATTTTTATTTCATGATTTTATTTCTGCTGATTTTATTCATTTAAAGTGAATATTTAAAGTGTTTCATTATATGTCAGGTTCTGGCAATATACGTGGCAAAACCTTTATTTCTAGATTGTCCAGAAGAGATTGTAGGTTGATTACCTATGAGTAGCAGTAATAAATTTAAAATATTCAATGATATCATCTCTTCTTTTATTGTGGACACCTATTGTATTTTTGCTACAAAGTCTGGGGCCTAATGGGAGTCTCTGGCTGCCCTCAGTGAAATTAGGATGGTCACTTCCTTAACCTATCTGCCAGCTTCCCTCTTACCTCTCTCTGCACTCAGGTGCTCCAAGGAAAGAAATATTCACTGTGGAAGAATATTATGTCCAGATAGAAAGCGCAATGACATATGTCTGTAAGGCAGCAGAAAGACTTTCTCATACATAACTCATTTCTGGCTATCTGTAAGAAAATTTTGATGTTCAGGAAAAATTCTCTTTCTAATTACCAACCAGATTTAATAACAGTAGTAAGGAGCATTGGAGATTAATGCCACAGAAGATATTCAGGGACTCCTCTGATTCCTACTGTATTCAGGCTCAGTTCCAAGTCTGTTACAGTTGGTATGTGTAACTAACAGCAATTAAATTAACCTTTGACTTATAAAAAATAATACATAATGAAACCAAATAGAAAGCAGGGAGTTAATTTTTAAACCTATTTCAGAATAATTCTATTTCTGTCTTTTACTTCTATATGAAATTTTGTAATATTGTAGATTTTTAGGGAGTTTTTCTATTTTCCCATATTCAGATCCAATGAGTGTAGAGAGGCAACCATCAAAATCAGGCAAGATTTGGGCTTTTTAATGTGGGCTCTGTATTTATGCTACAGAAACTGGTTTTCAGTTAGCATAGATTCAAATTTATTAGCAGGGTAATCAAATGAAAAAGTTACATGAGGTTTGCCCAGCTTGCTTTCAAACAACAGAAACAGAGCTTCCTAAATTATATTGAATTCATCCCAAGGTTTTGAGCAGTTGCTGATCCAGTGATGAAAAATTTGCAGCCAGGCCACAGCACCCCCAGGTGTGAACTGGAACCTCTGGGAAGCACATTGCTTCATCCTTGATTTATATCAAATCTTCTGCAGCTGAAAGAGACACCTTCAGCTGTTCAGGTCAGAATGGATGCAATCATTTTAACCCCACTTAGCCTGGATAAGATATTTGATCTAGTTTCCAGTCAGCAAACACAAGATTACATTCTCAGCTGGTGCCAACCAAATTCAGTGGAGCTGTGTCACTTTATACCAGGTGGGGAATTAGACTGGGCTTTTGTTTTCTCTTAAATCAAAGTTAGACCAAAGATAAACCCAGAGCCTCATCACATGGATTTGGGGTTTGTTGATAATCTGTGCAGGTGTTGTCTGTGGTGACCTCTGTATTGTCTAAATATGAGACAAAGCAAAATGCTTGTGTTTGTTGTCCCTGCTTTTCAGCACTGTAGCTGCACAGACACAGGGTCAGCCAGCCTGTTTGTCTACAGGCAAAACACTGGATATCTTACAATAGAGCTCACATAGGGAAATAAAGGGAAGTGATGAACATCATGTGAACATCTTATGAAGTAGATGAACTTTAAAAAAAACTAAGGAAAAAGAAACAATGCTTATCTTCATTAGAAATTAAAATTTCCAAAAAGTATTAAATAGAAGTTATTCTATAAAGATAATAATTTGTTAATAGAACATAGTATAAATGCCTTTTTAAAACCTTAAAGGAAAAAAAATTTCCTTGAAGAGAGAGGACATTTCATTGCAACCAATATATTTCTCAGCAAAAGCCAGAATCAAGTATGCAAATTCCCTCTGGAAAACACTGCAACCATTTATGAAACCTCACTACTCTGCAGACACACTATCTGGTTGATACCAGTAAAAGATTTCTGTCAATCCATCTCATCATCATTAAGGTAGGCCAGCTGAGCATCACAGAAAAGCAGCAACCAGGAGCATGGTGTCATATTTTGGAGAAAACTCATCTAGTAACTGAAAGCAGAAATCAAAAATGATTGAAAATTTGTATCAGTACACTTTGGAGGATAATCATATTTTAAGAACATCTCAATCTATTTTCACTTTTCAGAATTAATGCTGGCTTCTGTCCATTCTATTTCTTTAGCACTTTTCCACAGACACATGCAGGCTTGTGTTTGATGCATACATGCAAATGTATTAGGATCGGTAAGAAACTTTGGAAACTGTTGAGTAGAGAACATAACATTATATGCCCTGTCATGAAAGCCTGAACTGGCATTTGCCAGTATCATTAGGGAGCTGTGAAAACAAAAGTAATTTCAGAACAAGAATGAGAACACGTGATCTTAAAGTCCTGCACTGGGGTTAATTTAATTCCAGTAGGAAGAAGCTCATGTGTCACTTTTAGTCACTTTAGTCTTTTTAACAGTGGAAAGAGCCAGCCCCTGAATAAATCACAACTCAGTAGTTTTAAATGAACTACAGACAGAAGACAAAAGCTTTGCCTTGTGAAATTCCTCATGATATCTGACTGTTGTTTCACTGGTACACTATTAGATCTCTGTTGAAACATTTAAGAGACTCATACATGGGTCTTCTTGTTTTTCCTAAGGGATTCAAGGTGTCTCATGATTCAAGATCCCTTTTCTTATCAGATCTCTCCTTGCAGGAATAGTCCCCTAGGGCATCACAGGTTCTGCATTAAGTAGTGCTTTGAAATCCTCCTCCTTCTCCCTTTCCCACAATTCCTCTTTGGATAAGTTAGACAACTTACCATAATAAAATAAACCAAGTTTCTTTCTCCTAAATTCTTCTTATGGCCCAAACACTGCAGAGCAAGGTTGGATATTGCTAACTCTGCTGTCAGATCTCAAGAAAACCTGTGATCTTTGCTGCAGCAGAAAACTTTGCTGAGCATAACAGTTGAGACTTAAATAATCATACAATATTTTGGGTTGGAAGGTACCTTTAAAGATCATCCAACTGGGCAAGAATGCCTGCCCTGCAGGCTGCTCCACCTACCCTGGGAGCACGGAATGTGTGGCTGAAGTGCTCACAAGGATTTAGTCCAAAAGCCAGTGAGACACCTACAATCCAATCACTGTCTCACAGGTGACTGTCACTGGCCAGAGCTCGTGCATGGCATTAAATGAAAGGATGATTTTGCAGTGGGAATTTGAGGAAATGGTGGCCCTGCAGATCTCTCTACTCCCCAGTTATGGTTTAAGGATCTCATGCAGCTCCCAAATCCACAGCTTTTCTTGCACATTAGCTATGTGTGTAGCATGTGTTTCATCCATCACTGGATTTCTGCAGTTATACCAAATTAAGAAGGGCTGACATGCCTTCTGGATTTAACATGAGCCAATTTTTTCTCCCCAGAAAGGCAACTGAACCTCTCACACACTTCAGCTGACACTAGGCAGTATCACCAGAGCGTTTGCAGTATTTCCTAGGAATTCCCTGTCGGTCAGAAATAGCACAGCCGTGCCAGTTGCTTATCAAAGGAAAAGTGGCGAGGCTGGAAAGCCAACCTCTATAATAGAGAACAGCAGATTGTGGCCTGCAAGCAGAGTGTCATGTGTCACCAGCACTCAGCACATAGGTGTGCAGCCCTGCAGCACAAGCCCAGAGAGAAGAGCTAAAAAGGGACTCTGAGGACAGCTATGGCAGCTGTTTGCACCCCCCTGCACTGCTGGCTGCCACAGATGGAACCAAGTGGTCACATGCACTGGGCTGTGGAAAGAATGTGTGCTGCCTGGGACAGAGAAGTGTCACTTGGTGTGATTTCCCACAGTGTTTGACAGTAGTTAACAGAGCTGTCTCCCCAGCTGACCCCTGAGCACAAAGGTGCTCTCAATAAAAGCTGTACCCAGCCTTCTCACAGTGCATCATCTTTTGGATGTCTAAGGCAGTTATTTGAAGCTAAACAGCAGTTCTTCAGGCTGTACTGGACTCTGGTATGGGAACCCCCAAGATACCCCTAAGTGGTTCATTAATTCAGTGAAGGAAAAATTTCAGTCTTGAAATGCATCAGGGTAATATTAGAAAGATCTTGCACCCAAAAGCATCAATCTGGGCAGACTGCCATGGTCATAAGATCAAGGAAAATAATACCAGAAAGGACCTCAAGAGGTCATCCAGCTCATCTCTCTACCCAAAGGCAGGATAAGCTCTATCTGAATAGTTATTTTATTCTTTCTAGTCTCTCCCTGGTGATGGACATCCCATGCCTCTTCTGAGTAGCCTCCTACACCAGTGAACTGCTCCTAAAATGCTAAACATTGCTTCAGCTAAGACTACTATTTCTTGACTTAGATGTGTCAGACTTGGCAATATTTATATTTGAATTTATCCCTTAATTTTCTGCAAAATTTCTTTATATGTTTGAAGATGACTACCTCCCACCATTTTTTTCCCTAGAGTAAGCATAACCAAGTGCTTCAACTTTTCTTTCCATAGCAGAGTCCTTTAGTCAGTGACCTGACCATTGTTGTTCCTTTCATTGTTCTCACACTCTTTCTGCTTTCAGATAGAGCTTGGTGCAGACATGCCCTTGAGGGTTCTCTTAGGAAACATTTCATGAATATAATTTTCTCTATAAGCAGAGGATAAGCAGAGAATCAGGTACAAGTGAGCACTTGCCACAATTTTCTGTGGAGTGTATATAACAGTTATGGTGCCCTTCCACTGTGGCAGCTATAGTTTTGTCAACTAAAACAATTTGAGTGACCTCTGTAAGAGTGAGAGCTGCCACAAGGGACATGGCTGAGATTAGCCACCTGAGCACTCGGCTTCCCAGGAATGAACAGTAAACAGCCCACACTATCACATCCTTCATCCTCCCAGACCACCAGATTTAAAACTCAACTGGCCATGACCATCCAGTCTCTGTTAAGTGCCTGTCAAGTCTTCACAACATCTATTCAGGGGTGTTGAACAGTTACACATCCATGCAGACTTTTGGTGAAGAGATATTTGATTTTTTCTAAAAACAATTTTCTGCAGACGTGTTCATAGCAATACTGAGGCTACCTTGTGAGACTACCTTTCCTAATGGTAGTCTTCTTTTCCTTTTCCACATTTGTAGAAAAGGAACAGCTAAGTAACAATGTTTCTTTCCTCTGAAAACACCTCACACAATATTGAATTAGAAGTAGCTTTATGTGCTTTATAAGACTGACTTGGCCAAGCAACATAATTCAAACATGGACTATTCACAGTAAATCCCCAATTCAAAAGAATGGCAAAAAGATTTTACAAAATAGAAAAAAAAATAGAAGGTGCTTCTTTTACCAATGTACATATCCAGGCATATCAATTCCATACTGCTCTGAGAAGGCACATGGCTTGGACAGAGCCCCAGAGCCTTGGGGCTGGAGTAAGCCTCAGGAAAGCACCCACTTCTGTGTCAGATCCACACTCATGCATGTGAGGATCACACTGGCTTTATTATTATTATTATTATTATTATTATTATTATTATTATTATTATTATTATTATTATTATTATTATTATTTTACACTGAGGAAGATAAACCTTCCTGAGCGTGGATGAGGATGCAATGTTTAGCTACAAATGAATTTACTTGATTAGAGGTATTAATTAGATCACTGGGTCATACCTGTGTTACGTGTCAAGGTCAAATGCTTAGATTTCCCCGGAGTCACGGATACAATTTGTGTAACAGCAATACCACAATGTAGACTTATGAAACACTTTGTGTTATTTTAACAATGTAGCCCTAATCACATGTATAACTTTAGAGTCTAAGAATAATTCTTCTTGTCCTTAGACAAAATTCTTCTGATTCCTTTCTTATCTCAGCTTGTCTCCTCTCTGCTAAAAGCATGCCCAAACACTTTGTGCCACATTTTTATTTATGTTATAATTAAAACATCTTAATAATTTCTTATGGGGAGTGGTCTTGTTCAGTTCAATATGTACTCAGATGATTGCTCTCATAATTGATTGTTGCACATTGTTACACAATTATCTAACTCACTATTATAATCTCACTTCTGATACTTGCTTCCTTTCTAGTTGCTAGTATAACTTCATCATATGACCAGTTCCTGACAAATCATTTGCATCAATATAATTTTAACAATGTTCTTGCTTCCCAGAAAAATAAACATATAGTTAAAGGTTAACATTTTTGTATAATTTTTTTTTAAGATGGAGCTTCTTGTCCTGATTTAGTTTTGGGGTTTTTAGAACAAATGAGTGTCAGTGAAATCATCTGATTGCAGTGAAAAATACAATGGATGTATATTTAATTTTTTTCTTCTTTTTTTTTTTTACTTTTTTTTACTCTTCATAATAATATAATAATCAACAATGCTATAAGAGAAGTGGGCTCATGGAAAAAAAAATCTTACTGGAGAAATAGCAAGTAGAGGTAGGTGACACCTGGGCAATTATAAAGAAGGCTGGAGAGACAAAAGTCTCCAGCAAATGATGTCCAGAGAGGAACACATGAGCCCAGGCAAGCTGTATGTCTGCTCCTCAGTCCACATTGACTTTGGACCTTAAACAAGCCCTGAGAAGTGATCTTCTACCTGGAGACTCTCTCCAAGTCATCTGCCAGCTGTGTGTATGATAAACACAGTTCTGTGATCACTCTAAATATTGAAAATCTTGAGTCCTCATTGTTTTCCCAATAATTCCTACTTTGTTACTTTTTTCTTGCTGAAGGCTCAGCAACCAAACATTTCACTGATGTTTTCAGGGTCTTTACTGCTGCCTCCAAGAGCAGAAATAGCTAATTGCGAGTAGATCATTGCGAGTGAACAATGAAGGTTATTATTTTTCAGTGTATAACTTTCCATTTATTGACATTGATTTCATCTGTCATTTCATTGCTCAGTATCGTGAGACTGATCTATCACTCCTCACATCCAGCTTATGCTTTTACTATCCCGATTAATTCTGTTTCATTACACATAAAATTACCTGTCAGCTCACCACCTTTGCACAATGTTTTTGTATTCAAATCCCTGGAGTGCTGAATAGTGCTGCAAGTTCTTTGCTGTGAAAAATTATTGTTCTCCCTACCCTTTGATTCCTATCTTTTCACCTAGTAGTTTGAAAGTGTGTTTACCCCTTTACCCTATGAAAATTCCATTTCATTAATGTTGTTGTTTATATATTTTTAAAAAGTTAAGTTAGTAAGTTTAAATCAGCATTATCCAAATAATCCTTGTCCTCTTCAGAGGATTGCCATAGTTTTGCAAAGTATGGCTTTTTTCTACAAAAGTTGTTCTGATTCTAGATCAATATATTTCATTTACCCTTTTGTCTACTAATTATTTGTAGTTATAATTTCTACCAATTTTTCTGATAATCACATCTGACCTACTGGCCTGCTAGAGCAAGGAAGAGCCCTTTTTGATGGCTGATTGCCCATTTGCCATTTTCTATTATTTTGGTGTCAAATTGCAAGGTATCAGTCCCATGGACCCTTTCCAGTTCACCATGATCCAGTGCTCAGATTTTTACCTGTAGAGAAAATCTGCAGGATAGGCAGTTCCTTAATCTTTCCCATAATGACTGTAAAGCAAGAAAAAGGAAAAAAAAGTAGTGTATAGTGTATAGGCTTGTGCTAGTCATTCTTTACCACAGTCTTATTCACTAATGAACCCTTTCTTTAATAGACTCTTTTGCTTCTAAATTGTTTTAAATGCTTCCTCTTACTCCCCACCTTTTTCCCCCCCATTTCCTTTTTATTTTTTTCTTTTTTCTTTATTTTTTTTTTCTTTATTTTCTTTATTTTTTTTCTCTTTGGAAAAAGATTTATTCAATTTCTGAGGGAAGGCTTTTTCTGTTCTTCATATAATCCCCTGTCCTCTGCTGTTCAATCACTAGTTTAGGGAAGAAAAATTGAAGAATATTGTCCTTTTAGAAGGGATTTTTATGAGTAGTGCATGTTTTCCAAGTCTCTAATACTCTAGCCTTTTAACTAGAGTATTCATTTTAATTATTTTTCTCAGTTTAACACAATGCTATTCTTTAGTGGTCCATATTACACAAGTAGGATGAGAATTTTTGCATGTTTGTTGATTACTGTTATTGTGTTTTTTCACGCTTACAAGGACATGAAATTTGAATTTTCTGTGTCCACCGTTGCATGGTGGATTTTGGGTAACTCTTATGTTTTATCAGATATTGTGCATTAAATTCTGAGATATAAATCTAGAAATAGTCCTTATTTTTGTTTTTTTTGACTTAGAGCTGCATGTGCAGATAGTTACAATGATGTTTATTGTGAGTAAAGTTTATCAAATGTTCATTCAAGTTTTCTTTTAATAATTTAGACTTCTTAATTGTGCTCTGCTTTGTATGTCAGTATTCTTTATTGTGTCTTTTTTTTTCTCTCTTCCCTAGTTCTCTGTCTTAAATGAGAAGAATAGCACATATTTGTGCTGGATTGAAGTTAGAAATATTCTATAATTTATGAATTATAACCGGGAGATGAAATGATAACAGGATTCATAGAAGCATTCAAGATAAAAAATAAAAAGACAACACCCTTCAAAAACATCTGCATACATATGGTTTCTGCATACAGTGCTGTTGCAAATATTGTGCCGTAACCATCATTAATGTTTATAGTTTTTATTTTTAACATTTTGCTACTGTAACACACAAGTTGTGATAGGTTTTGTACATACATTTTGCAAATACTTATCATTAGAGGGGAAAATATGTAGTAAGATATATATATATCTTACTATATATCTTACTATATTTTACTATATATATATATTACTATATATATGTATATATATACTATATATATATATAGAGAGAGAGAGAGTAAGAAAGGGAAAAATGTCAGAGATATATTTCAGAACTTGATTTTTTTCCATATTGTAAAAGTGAGATATGCCTGTATTTATACTTCTATACAGAAATTTTTAATTGGTTGAATTTTGGTTGCATTTGTAGTTGTATTGAAAAAAAACTGTTTTAAGAAGCAATTTGCAGATGGTGGAAGCTGAAGGCCACATAGGAGAGGAGTCCCAGGTGAAGTGATTTGCTTGGGAGGTAGTACAAACAGAAGACAGAAAAATTAATGAAGAGAAAAATGGATATGGAGCCACTGGTGCAGCAACAGGGATAGGGACGACGGAGCAGCAGGAAAGAATAGTCACACAGGAAAGGGGTGAGCTCTGTGCAGTCCTCCAGGCAAGGCACTGATTAGATGCACCAGTGAAGCATAAGCCACTGAAAGAAATAAAAGGGAGTTGAGTCAAATGGATGAGCCAGACAATGATCTTTTCAGTGAGGTGAACTGGGGTAAAGCAGCGAGATCTCAGCATGGCCTTGCCAGGGAGCAAACCCAAAGAACCCGCAGTGGCAGGGAGAGGCTCCTTGGAAAAGGCAGGGAAATGCATTTGTAGTTTGGCAATTGTGCAGCTCAGGGCTTGCAAAACCACCCAAAACTCAGATGATCAACATATCTATAAAGCCAGCAGTGTTATACTGCAGGTGATTTGGGAAACTGTAAAACATCACTGTGCCATGTAAAATCCATTATCCTGTGTCCTGATGTGCTGTGAGCAATGATGTAGCCCTATATTTTGACATATTTGATTTAGGTGACTGACTTAAAACCCTATACTCTTATTATAAAAGACTGTAACTTAACAAACAAAAAGATGTGTTGTAAAATACTTGTATATATCAAAAAGAATATCCAAAGGCAGTTTTCATGCAGCTCATAATTTCAAAAGCCTATTTCACAGCACTGGAGATAGTTTCATAATGTATGGATTAAGTTCCTATATCTACATATTCTTTGACATTATACAATAAAGGTACTGTTAAATCTCAATTTTTCTCAGTCATTATGATTAAAAGCATATATTTTATAGGCAGTAGGAGACAAACCAACATATAAGAAAGGCATGCTTTTGAATCATTCTTGGTATTATTTAATAGTCTGAAAATAGCATACTTATTTTTGCAATAAAAATCAGGTATTGTGTAAAGGTTTTTAGGTTCCTTAATAATTCACAGAAATTGACTTCAGATTTAGTTATAAGAAGCTTCAAATAAATTCTTGTTATATATTTTCTCTATCTTACCTTCTAGACAAACATTACAGAGGCATTCATCTCACCTCATTTTACACAGCCACAATGTCAAAAAGTTCACCTAATCTACTTGTATATCTTCCTTTTATTTTCAGTAAGACATATGGACATTTCCAGAATGCATCTCCTCCCAATGCAGAGATGCAAAATGAGTCAGATGAGTCACAGCACAAATGTCTATTCCTGGGAACAGTTGCCAAAGGAAGCCTTGGTCAGCAATTCAGGTGCAGAATTCTAATGTGTAAATAACTAAAGGGAGAGGAAATCTGTTCAGGGCATCTAGAGACACCAACAGCCAGGAAAAAAGGGGGACATAATGAATAATAAGAGACTTTAGAAAGCAGGATGGATGGGTTTTCTCATGACAAGAGTTACAGGAAGGAACAAATCTAGGAATGAAAATTCATATTTAAGTTCCTGAGATGAGGAGTGCAAGCCACAGATGATAAAAGCAGAAAATGGCCAGTGAAGTTTCATGTCAAGCAGCAGTGAAAGGAAAAGAGGAGCCTAGCAAAATGCTCAAAGAAAAATTTAAAAAATGGGATAAAATGACAAGTATCCCTTAGCTGAAAACAGGGAGACCGGGCATACCTTCTATTTTACTCATTTAAAGAGAAATTATTTATGCTCTCCTGTAAGGTCTGTTGGAAAGAAGAAAGCAAAGAGGCTAGAGCTCCTCTGCCCCATCAGCACCACTCAGTCTGCAGAAATGTCTGTACTCCCAGGCATGGGGCAGAGTAACAACCCTGCTATGATGCAACTTCCCTTTCAGTGACCCTGCTACTTCTCACCTGAAACCCATTGTCACTTTATTAACAGCCTCAGATCTCTGATTTGCCCTAAAACTCCTTATAGTCTAAGGGAGTGTTTTTTCCCTTTGGCTTTCTCTGTGGTCAGCTACATTATTTCTATAATAACACTCTTTATCAAGATCCTGATTTTGATCCAAATTTTCTGTCACAGTTGTGCGCTTCTTTCCTTATGTGGGCTTATTTTACATCCTTAATATTAATTAAACGGAGAGGAATGGGTTTTTTCACATTAATTTCTTTTCTCACATTTGTTCCTTTCTTTTTTCTCCGGTAATTGCAGTAGGATTAACTGCATTGTTAGAGTTCTGAATAAAAATAAGAGGGTTTTTCCCTTTCTTTTCCCTGACTACATTTCTATTACTGCAATCACAAGTATTGTTAACAACATTAAAGCCCACAGCAGATGTGAACCAGGCTATAGTGAGAGAATATTTTGATTCCACAAAAAGGTTCAGTGCTGAAACACAATGTTCTTGCTTCCCAGCTATTACAGGGCAAACTAGCATGCACTTTTGAAAGTTAATATCTAATTTTCTAGATGTCTGCTGCCAATCTGTTTTCATTCTACTTCAATATAGAAGGCAATGAGAAGGGATTTTGCAAAGATTACTACTGGGCTCATTATTATTGCACAAGTAATTCTGGAAAACAAAATACCAAAACTCAGCTGATGATGACATAGTTATCCAACAAACTCAGCTGCCCAGAACTCAGAGCTTGGAATGAGCCCCTAGAGGGGACCTCAGTCTCACACCCTTACAATGTAAATAAGCCCACCTTATCTTTTATGTTATGGCTTTAGTTCTATTGCAAAATAGGATTTATGTAGGAACTGAAGGGTTATGCAGTCTTTAACCTCTCTTTTTACCCCATGTTTGGAAGATAAAGTAGGCCAGGAGTGACCACTGAAAGCTGCTGCCATCTACCCCTTCAAAATACACTGCCTGAAAGCAAGCAGAAATCCTTCCAGGCATAAACTAGGTCTCTGTCAGGCATGAGGCTATGGGCAATTTAATGGTCTTGATGCCTTCAACCTGGGCCCTGCTGCCCACAGACCCCAGACACTCACAGGGGTCTTGTGTGGCATCTCAGCTCTCCTGAGCTGCTCCCTCTGCTATCCTGCAGGCAGGCAACAAAGCAAAGTGCCACGACTTCTGCAACACTGCAGAAATTGCCAATATATTTGTACTTTTGGAGTCATTTGCCTCTACCAGAGGAGACAAATGAAGCTGCTGGTTCCTGGACAGAATAAAGGGGATTCCTTCTTACTGGGAAGACTTCCTGCAAAAACTGGAGGTCGGCTTTGCCCCTACTTTTGCTAGAGGTGATTTTCTAAATATGACCTGGAACCATGTTTGAACTCAAGCTGACAAATTAGTTGAAGATTTTTAACATATGCAGTATTTTGTTTAAATTATATTCCAGCTCTTATCCAGCATCAATCATTTGATTACAATAATATCCACCTGAAATGTACATTGGCATTTCAAGGCTGAGGCTAGGAGAATCATGAGTTTACTTATTTATTAACCAGCAGTTAATAAAGAGGAAAGAAAATTAAAAAAAAAAAATCAAACAAAAAGTGTTAGACACCCATATAAAACCCATAAAGTTACATTAAAGAATTGCATAAAAATTGAGCCAAGTTTAAAACAGAAAAAACATTCTGTAATATGTTCTCTACCACAAGTGGGTACAAGCTTTGCATGTTCAGTAACCCTGAATTGCTGTTTCCTTTCTAATTCAGGAAAAGAGCTTTCTAGGGATGTCCTCAGAACATTACAAGATGCTCTGAGGAGATGCCAAATCATAGAGGAAATATGTTTGTTCTCAGTGTGAGTACAAGCACTTGAGAACCCAGTTGTTTAGAGGAACAGAGATACCAGATGCTGGCACAAATGTTTCTATATTCTTTCAAATAATTAGGCACCCCTAGATGTTTTAGTCTAGGTCAATTCTTTCAAACACGCAAGCTAACAAATTTAATAAAGTCTAGGGCCTCTATGAAGAAATATTTACAGGACCACAAACATATTTCAGGAGATGCCTTCCCCACTTTCGAGTGGAGCTGAGCCAGCAGAATGTGTGCACACTCATCAGTGCCCTGAAAAGCAGAGCAGCGCTGACAATCTCTTCCTTGTTTTGACAGCGTGCTTTAAGCAGAGGCTTAGTTATCTTATTTGTGACATAGGTCATAAGATAATCTTTTCCCTCATGTAGGATAAGAGGTTTTGTTTAAGCAGAAGAAGTTGTGAAAGACAAAAAAATATTTGGTAGGTGGTAATGGCAGAGTCGGAAACTGAAATATTTAATTTTCAGCTCAGCAAAACTTTTTTAACTGAGGTAAAGACCATCTTTCTAATTTTATATTTACCTACCTCCAACACCTTTCCCTCCCTTATCCAAAGGTCTTTCCTTTCAGAGGAAAAATTTGTACATGAACTAAAAATTATAAGATAAAAATATTTCTGGGGAGAATGTATGTTGTGCTTGTCACACAAACAAACTCAACACAGTGACTCCCAACATGAGATGTGACATTCAGGTGCTCAGGCTCTCAAAAAATGCCATGCACGAAAGGGAGAGCTGAAACAGCCTCTCCCTGCTACCTGTGCAAAAGAGAAAAAATTCATGCAAATTATGTACTTTATTTCTGTCTATAATAAATATAAGCGAGAGCAGAATGAAGGTGAGTCCCTCCCCAGAAGAAGATGCTTTAGAAGGCCCGTGAGCTCTTTATCTCCCTCACATAAACATTTTAATGCCACAAGGTGTACATTAAATTAAGGATTCCTGTCTGTGCAATTATAGCATTTTAAAGAGTTTGTTCAGCACTTGTTGAAAATAAGTATCAGCTCTTCTGGGCAATTAAATTTCATAGCTCAAAATGACAGAAGGAGCTTTCTCCATTAGCAAAAGCAGTAGGGAAGAAGGTATTATCTGATCTTAGAAATTATTCTTGCTAAAGGAAAACTGGAAGGACCATTGTCTCTTGCCAAATAATATTACTTTTTAAAGAAATATTAATTGATTTTATATACTAGAACGATGAAAAGCTGCTAAAACTGTTAGTTAATTCACATGGCTGTGTTCATATTAGAAAATATATTTAGGTTTTCAGGAATAAGAACTTTCATCACCTGTTTGTACCATTCCCAGTAAAACTGAGCTCTAGTACCTGTTGATGGGCTCTGTAGTCTACTGTAAGACTCATTATTTTACCAATGACAGAAAATCTAGTAGAGTTATCATGTTTCCTGAGTTTTCATGAGCAGAAAAGGAACTTCAATGAAACCAGCTACATCCTCCCTAAACCACAGGTTTTCTAAACATTATATATTGTTTAAAATTATTTGGTTGATCAACAAAACAAAGTCACCATATGTTTTTTTCATATTCAATATCTCTCCAGATGGGATGATTAAAAATGTGCTGTAATTACATGATGTACAAAAATCAACATTATTTACATTAATTGCATGAAACCATGACTAATACAGCAGAAGGTGTCAGAGATGCTTTCTGGCAGCAGCTACTAATTTGTGATCCAGAAAGACACGTGCAATATCTATTCAGCCTTGTGTAACAGTTCCACGTGTCACATCACCTTTTGGAAATACCTAAGACACACACAAAAAGATATGGCATGCACAGTTTAAGTCACAGGCAAGGTGAGATCTTGGACAAAAAGCTACTCTAAAAATAAAAATGAGGTATAGGATCTCAGTACCTGCTCAACCCCAGAGGGAGAAAAAGAAGAAAAAAGAGGTATACTGCTAACTGGTCACCCATAAGTCGGAATTGGCAAAGCAGCAGAGACTGCACAAGTAAAGTGACATGTGCCCAAACCCAGGGTGACAGTGGGAGTCCTGAGCTTCATGAACCGCTCTGGGGAAAAATCTCTACAAAGATGTGGGTGCTTAACCCATTTATGTCTACAACTCTAAAATGTTTCTAAAACTTTGCTCTCCATAGACCGAAACCATATCCTGCAGTTTATGAGGGACAGGGCTGCCTAATGCTGCTACACCTGTGCCCTCACCTGGCTCCTGCAGGACATGAGGATATGCCAGGCTGAGCTTGGATCACTCCTCACCCTCCTGACCTTAAATCTCAGAGCAATTCCAACTCCCACATCAGGTACCTATGACACAGCACCCGAATATAGCTCTCTGTTCCCACTCTGAGCACACCTCCACGCGTGCTGCTCTCGGCTCACATCCGCAGTGCGCGCTGTCACCTGCCCCTGACAGAGAGCACAGCAAGAAACATTCTCTGTTCTACTCCTTGCATCTTAATCTTACAGTTTATACTTTCTTACATTTGTTGTACTCTGGGCATAAAGATCAAGCCCAGAATCCTAGATTTTTTACAAGAGAGTGCCTTTTGTGTTTTCCCTATAATTTCAGGCTAATAGCTATTCTGCAAAATTTACTGTTTTAGTCTCCCTGTGCTATCTTAGGATTTGCATACATAAGTCTTATCTCTTTTAATGGTGCTGGGAAGGATGTGCATAAATCCCCACATAGAGAGATGAAATAATGTGACTCATAAAGCTTATTTATTTCACACTGGAAAACATGTTATAGCTATTGTAATAATCTCTACAGGTCTGATTGGGTATATGAAAGAAACAAGGACTCCATATATTGCTGTGTAACTTAATTTAATGATTACTGTAAAATCAAAAAAACCTTTGCCATCAAAAAAAAAAATTCAAGCACCTTAAAAAAAAAAATCAAGTAACCTTATATTATACACATTATATTTTTGACTGCTAATTAGTAATCCATTTTTTCTACATATATATAACATTATTTTCTTTATATTATCTATCATACAGTCTAGATACTGTGCATGCCATTTTAAGTTAATAAAATTAGACTCCTGCAATTATTCTTCACAGAATCCAGTGATAGTATTAATAATTCCTTCAAATTGTTCTTCCAGACAATGTAATTTCTTCCAGTAAAATGTACAACATGTTCTCATTGAATATTTCATTAACTACTTCTCTTAGTGCTCTTTGGATTATCTTTACTATGGCATCTGTGTATTTGTGAAATATTTAGAGCATTGCTTTAAATTTTAGGTGTTGACATATGGATTTTTCATCTTTTACTAGGTTGCAAAGTCTGATGTATGCATTGAATCACAGGTATGTAGTACTCATTTGAATTTCTACTGTGATCTTTTTACATTTCTTTTCTAGGTAAGCAGATGAAAAATGTGGGTCAAGGGTAACTCTTAGCCAAATGGCAGTGAACAGTGAAAGCTGAACCTATCTGATCTGGTAGATGTCTGTAATCACATGAGCTGAAATTGCTGTGGATCAGATGTCATTCTATTTGAATATTTGGAGAATCAGCAAAGTGAACTTGCTGCTAGCTGATAAAGATTTGTTAACTACAGTGGTTAATTTTTAACTGAGGGAGGGCATCTAAAGGTATAGCAAATTATTAAAAACATGGGATTTTTAAAAGTAAAACGCTTTTCTGGTTTTCAGTATCTGTTGACAGCAAATCAATACCCTAGGGTATTCATGGATTCAACAAATACTCATTCTTGAACTTTAGTCTGCAGGCTATCTAACTTGACTAGGAAGCAATGGTTAATAGGGCTTAGAAAAACAGTGCAGACTGAAAACATTTTCTTTTCTGAAAAACAAAGGGGTGTTACCCCTTGCCCTTAATGAAGATAGTTGTTCAAATATTTAAGTTTCTGGATGGACTCTGAAGGCTTAACCAGTAGATGCCTCAGTCCCAAGTGTGCCTCCATCCATGTTACACCACCCCAAAGAAAGACTTTTGCAGGCATTCAGAAGCAGAGGAAATTTTCAAATTAGACTCTAGCAGAGATGTGAGCTCCATAGCAGGAAAAGGAACAGAGAATCTTTCAGTGAAATTACATTGTCTGGAAGAACAATTTGAAGGAATTATTAATACTATCACTGGATTCTGTGAAGAATAATTGCAGGAGTCTAATTTATTAACTTAAAATGGCATGCACAGTATCTAGACTGTATGATAGATAATATAAAGAAAATAAGGTTATATATCTGTAGAAAAAATGGATTACTAATTAGCAGTCAAAATATATAATGAATATATTCTAATGTATAGTGCAAAGCAAAAGAGGCAAAGAAGCAATCAGAAAAAGCACAGGGGATCTCTGTGAGGGAGGAGCATCTGAACTCACTGCTAATGGACACAAAGGCATCTCTCTGAGCTCCACATTCAACCTTGCCTGGTGCTGGAGGGCATTGGCCACACTGCAGGGTCCCCCAGGCACTGCAGCCCTGTTAGGGTGTCCCACTTGCCACTCTTCCTCATCCCTGTGACAGTTCAGCTCGGTGGGATGTCTGCCCAGGCCTCCCTGCAGTTTTGTAATTGGGGCTTATACCAGGGAAATGGATCCTCACAGTCTGGGATCCTGCAAGCTGTGGGGGATGCTGAGGGACATCCATGCTCTCACCCCAGCTGGTAGGCACAGGGTGCCAGGCACCCCTAGACATTTGGCTCAGTTTCAAAGTCCCAGCAATACTGGAAGGTTTTCCATGATAGGCAGGACTTAGGGAAATTATCAAAATTTTCACAGGCTAGGCGTGCTGGTCCCAGCAAGCAGCACATTTTTGAGCAAGTTCAAGTGTTGTGTGGTACATGTGAAGGGAAACTGTGGAAAGCAGGCAGGAAGGACCTCAGATCAAGGTAGAGAAGAGCCAGCAGTTGTCCTGTGGATTGTCATCTGGGATGTAAGCAGAGTGAAGGACGTGCTGTAGTAAGGCAGGATTTGATAAAATGGGATTTATTCTTATTATCTGATTTGCATAGGTGGTGGAATCCTGCTAGTCTTTTTGGCTTCAATATTTAGATCAGGGATAATGTATTATATGGCGTGACAAGCTGTGGATTGAAAACACAAAATTGTAACAACCATTTTCCAGAATACTCCTTTGATGCAAATGCTTATTTTGATACACCTACACAAAAAGAGTCATCTCCATAGAAACCTCATGAACCTCATGTCTCAAATAACTACTTTAAAGGACTTATCTTGAGAGTTATTGAGGACACTCAGCTCTCACTGTCTCCTAAAATAGCAATAACTCTGGAAACTGCAGCACTATTTTCCACAGTGTATTAACAAAAGTGTAGACGTTCAACTCAGATTAATGTAAAGAGTTCAATATTTTAATAAACTGAAAAATAAATCTCTTTACATGTTCAAATCTTCTTTAACTTATTTTGTATATTTTTTCATCTGAGCACATTCAAATAAAGCACATGCAAACATAAGTGATTTTCCACTGTATTAATCATTAGATATTGGTCTCAGATAGTCAATAGTTTCTCTGTAGTCAGGGGAGAGAATAGGGTACCTGCAGACAAACATTGTGCCCAGTTCAGATTCCCTCTTCTCAGAGATTTGGTTCAGCATCCTCATCCAGGATATACTGACATGAGAAGTGATGGGAAATTGTAGGTTGAAGTTTCCTTTTCTAGAGATTGCAAAGAACTGTCAGCATTAAACTTTTATTTCTCCAAAAGCCACTTTGTGCTTTGGCCAGTAGATTTACGACATCTTATATTACTCATACTATGATACTAAATAGTATTAGCTCAAAACATCTTGATTAAATGCCGTGCCTTTGACAGTAAGCGAAAATAAACCCTGTCCTTCTGATTGCCATTTGTAACTCTGTTAACAGGTATCCTCAGTTAATACTGATATCAAGTGATTATCCTCAAGCTCCTCAACTACCTTGAGAGTTTAATCTTTCAAAGTGGAGATTTTCCTTAGTCTGGAAGCAGAGTGAATCATGCTAAAGTCAAATCTTACACTGCAAAGTGCCTGAACAGAGAGGGTAGCATTAACAACAAGAAGTGCAGAGGGAAAATAACCTGGAAAAATAACCTGTATTTACTGTAATGGCTTCTCCCTGGTTCCTGGAGGCCTAGAGAGGTTCTAGAACACTTTGCCTTAAATGACCTGTACAGTAACTCTCAAAGGAGATTGAGTGATCAGATCAGATCATAATGCTTTGGATCATAATGTTTGACACTGGATTCTGTATCTCTGTGAGGTGATGCTCTGTGCCATGTAGATTTACTGGCAAAGGTCAGCTTTTGTTTTAGTATTAGGTCTGTGCTCTATACTCCCAGCAATGTGTAAACATACCTGAATGTTTGCAAAAAAGTTCATGGCCCAAATGGATCACTGATCAGTGATCAGTGGATCCCTGAATACATTTTTTGGGAAAGACCTCTGGAGGCCATCTACTCCCAGTCCTGCTAAAAGCCAAGTTAATTTCAAAGCTTTAAGCAGGTTTCTCAGAGTTATGTCCAATTATGTTCTCTTTAAAAGAGTTCCCAAGGATGAGGCAGCCTCTTCAAACAAGATACTCTGGTGCATGATGACTGTTATTGTGAAGTTCCCATTTCAAAGCAAATAAAAGTATAAAAATGAAGAAGAATAAGCTTTTTTGCTGGCCACCTCCATGAAACAAAAGCAAAACAAACCTTTTGTTTCAAACCAGTTTTATTTTTTGTTCCTGAAAACCTACACAGCATAAACCTGAAGCAGCTAAAAGGAATGTAATACTCTTTATCAAGGGAAAATGAACAAGGTTTGTAAATAGGTACAGTATTGAAGACTGTCTCAGATTTACTTATCAGCAAGGATTTCCCTCAAACTCCATCCTGGAGTTGTTACTCAGGAACACTTCCCCCAGTGACAGTGTCACTAGTCTACAAGTATCAACCTCCCTGGAAGAAAATTGGAGCAGTTGTGCCATGAAATCATGAATTCAGAAAAGAGAGGAATAAAATAGATGTCTACTTGGGATTAGAGGGCACTGGAGAAGCAAGTGTTGGTGATAAGTATGCAGAAGCTTATCACTGTAATATCCAAGCAATTTTGGAACATATGATCATTTAATGCAGCCTTTATTTTAAATGATGTAATAAAATGTACATTCAATTAGGAAGAGATTTTTTAAATTAACTTGTGGTTTGATTGCCTGGGACTTTTTCAAGGATCCCATTGACAGGCTCATTTCAAGAAAGTATTGAGCACTGGAATTTGGAATTGCCCATCCCTTTCTATTTGTTGAGAGCTATGCATCCAAAACCACAATTCACTTTATTTACAAAGATAATTCAGTTTGTGTGCATAAGAATACCCATCAGTTTGGCAAAAAATACTCTTACTGGGCAGTAATGCTCTTTATGAGGAGCTTCAGGCATCTTCTTTCACAGGCAGCCACTCCACTCTTTTAATACAGAGGATAGCAGCCTTCCACAATTCCCCACAAATCCAGTCAATAGGTAATTTAATGTGTACCAAGAGACTGTGGTGTAAAGGGAAAAGGCTGGCTCTGCTTCAGAAGTTTGATGATGCATTTTCTGCAGTCTACTGTTGCAGAAGCGCATTACACATTAAATGTTACCTTTCAATTCCACTAAAAATTAATGTAACTTTTAATTATCAAACCAAAAAGGGAGTGTCTTCCTTGATTTCCTTTCCCTAGCCACATCAGTGTTTTATATAACATTCTACCTGCTGGTTAGCTCTTCTTTTGCTAGAAGATAAACTTCAAAGTGTAGGCACCACATCTTTCTCATATATTTGTTTTCAGCCTCACACAGCCGGAGCCAGGGGCCTCTGGTCGCTGCACAAAATGATCCTGCTAAACATTTGTTTGGATACCAGGAAATGTGACAGCAGTAAACACATTTTTAAATATTTTGCCCTGCAGTTAGAATATATGTTTGTTCATCTCAGCAGAGCATGTTAGCTGAGGTTCAGTGACTCACTAAACTGTGGTCATGTGGGCTTTTTGTGAGCTTAGAGTGCAGACAGAGGCTGCTCGTGTCTGCCTGCAGTGCATGCATGGATGTACCCCGAGTCCCTTGTGGATCTCAGTCTAAATTCTAGAGCTGCACAGATAATGGATCTTTGTCAGCATGGTTGCTGAGTCAAAAACTGTCTGTGTATATGTTGTGGAGGGGGGAAGCCAGCAATGTGCAAGCCATGTTGTTTTGTTCTGCTTTAGTGCAAAATGCTTCATTTGAAGGGAGCCTTCGAGGTGAAAAGGCTTTCTTTCTGAGAGTTTTGAGGAGCTCTCCTACTTTTGCAGGGCTGCAAGCTCTGACCAAATAGTACCAGCAAAAGTGTCCATAAGTGTATACTGTAAACAAGACCAGCTGCTATCATCAGGAGAAGCATCTGGATGGCTGAGCCTCACTCCCGGCTAGAGAAGGTGTGAAGTACAGCAACCTCAGGGGAAGCTCTTCTTCTCCACCAGCTGCATCCCACCAGCACTGCACATTGCTGCAGTGTCAGTGCAACACTTTGGGATATCCCTCCTGTTCTCAGTGTAGAGGAGACCAAGAGTAGATGTACCTCCAGACCTTCAGAGTTTTCCACCAGGTGATCCAAAGAGTGAGCCAAATTTCAAAGTAGGAGAGCCACTGCACAGCCCATCTTTTCCTCATACATTGCTAAGTATCTCTAAATGTAACTACTTCTAAGTAAGCAAAACTCCAGAATGCCAAATTTCTCAAAGCCACTCAAAGAGAATTTGTTCTGCCTTATGTTATCAGGACAGATTTAATGTTAAAACCACCAATCAGGGCCCATTCCTTCTTCATCAGCTGGTTTTCTGATATGGCTGTCACAAGAGATGGCACAAAAGCCACAGCTTGTTTCCAGCCTCATGGAAACGAGTTCTGGCAAATTAAGCCTAATGTGCATACTGCATTCCTAGTACACCATTCAGACACATCTGCCATGCCCTAGAGACTGCCCATTACCTGTGCTGGGAGCTTCATTTCAGTGTACTCATGATACAAATTTGTTTTGAATTCATACAATAACTCTCAGTCTTGAAGACTGTTGTTGTATGAGCCAAAAACTGTATGCAGCTTGTTGAAATCAGTTTGTGGTTCAGGACAGCTACTTGACACTCTCCTTGGCATCACTGACCTCTTTCCCTTTTTTATTGCTGACATCTACATATAAAAGTAGTAAAAAACTGTTTCTGACATTTCCAAACTACTGTTCTTAACAGATTGCATCACACTTCCTACAGACAGAGTCAATTGTTTGGCCAGCCCGAGGCAGTCTCAGCCCAAGGCTCTGAGGGTGCTGGAAAGCCAATGAACTCAGCACCCAGCATGATTTGGCCCTGCTACAACAAGGTGACCTGCTGAACGAGCAACCTGGCTGCCAGCAGAGCCCTTTGGGAACAGGTGGCAGCGGGATCATGTAATTTCCTTTCCACGGGTAGCCTGGCAGGTGCCCTCTGAGCTAGACCCAGAACTTTGGTCTCTGGCCAGCAAAGGTCTGTGACTACCTACTATAAAGATCAAATGCAGTCACCACAGCAAAATTAAAAAAAAAAAAAAGCCGAACAAGCACCTCTTCCCTTTTCTCCCCCACAAATATACTAAATACATGTCTCAAAGTGAATGGGCAGCTGTGTGTTAAAGGTCAAATTCCAGATGTTGCAACTCAGTTTTGTTGCAATCCTGCAATAGCAGCGAGCAAACGCTCAGTAGGGAGAGAGGAAACAACTTAGAAACTGCCATATGAAATAGCTTGTTCCTTCAAAACTGAATGGAACAAAAAGTATTCTTGCACAAAACATATCAGAAATGGCAACAAACTGGGAAGATTTCTTTACAACCCTACATATAACTTGAATATTTTTTGAATAGCATAGTTAGACCTCTTATGATAGCATTTAAATAAAACTGGAATTCTACCTCTGCCTGATCAAATAGACACAATTCCATGACGTAGTTTTTTGACTTAATGAGTTTTCCCAAAAATTTATACACTCAGCTTTCATGAGCTTATCTTCATTAGTTTTTCCCAAAATTACTAGAAAAAGTTTTCTTTTCAGACTAATTTTTTTTCCAGCTAATATTTTTCAGCAATTTCAAATCCAAGAAAATAGAGAAAATTCAAAAATGTCTGCTTATCTTTAAAAATTGTTTAAACCTCCTTACTTATGAAAGGTCATACCTCTGAGCAGAGTCCTAAGTATAGTGTGATCATATTTGCAAGAACATACTTTTTCCTATCCAATAAACTGACAAACCTAATCTAATCTGTATTGTGTAATTATAAAATCTCCATTCAACAGAGCCTTGAAAGCTAAGAGCAGAATTCCCTGAAGATTTGGATTACAAAGACCACTCTCTGTTCCCTCAAATGCCCCATGTTTCTATTTGTCAGCAAATGAGTGGGGCAAAGACCTTATGAAATTATGGTGATTGCTTAATGAAATACAGAGCACCATTCACACTTGCCAAGGGATTGCATGAGTGAGCTACATTCTGGCATGTAGTTGTATCCTAATGTCTACTCTCTGAATAAGACATTTTTAATAATTTTGTTATTGTTAAGATGGTTTAGGTAAAGTGTTTGTGCTGAGCCTAAGAAAAAATCTATTAGAAGTGAGAGGGTTATATTTGTTCTGCACTATGCTGCAACATGAGAAGATATTCCAGGTAGTGCCATACAAGCTGGGTCTCAAATTGGAAGCCATGTAGCTGTAGCAGCACAAAAGCTCTGCTGGCCATAAAATTATGCTGATGCGGTTTTTCTGAGATTCACTTGTGTCAAATCTCTACATGGTGCTAACCAGACATATTTAGACACTATCAAAAACCCCATCTAAACTGAAGTATGACACTTGTATTAGCAGACAAAGATAAACATCAGCGCAGGGTACATCTGTACCTTGGCCTATCAAATGTAGGAAAGCCTTCTTATGTATTCAGGAAAGATCATTATTTCCTAGGTCGAACCACATAAAATTTGAAATTGGCTTTTGGGAGAAATAGGACAGAAACTTTTGAGAATATATAAAATAATAGTCTAGAACTTAATATTTTTCAGAATGCTGAGTGCCTCCAAACACCAGTGAAAGTCCAGATTGCAGATATAAATCTGAAAATAAAGCAAAAATTCAAAGACTTCCCAAAAGGTGCCCAAGAAAGCTGAATAACTTTCTTTAATGAGTTAGATCATACGCTGCTGCTAGAACAAGTGCGGTCCAAGCCACATGACTACTGTCCTCCCAGTAGATGAATGGCTGAATGAATGAATGTATGAATGAATGAGTGAGTGAATGAGTAAATCATTACAAGGTCTATTACAAGCAGAGTTAGTGTTATAACAAAGCCTGGAAACAGTCTTAGATTTCTTACGTACCTGGTTATGTTTAAAGTGAAAAAGCAGCAGTACAAAGTCTTTTACAAAAAGGTTTTCTTGTGAAAACCTTCTTCAAGAATGCTTACTTTTATACACAAGATTACTCAGCAAAGACAGATTACTTTGTGTTTTTATCAGTAGTGAAATAGAGTCTGTAAATAAATGGAAGGAAAACAAAATATTCACCCTAAAAACAAATTTGAAATTATTGCATCAAAATTAAAGTTTTGACAGCTAAGATATTTGAGTATGTCAGCTCTGTAATTAAAAGTCTCTGTTAAAGTGAAGCAGGTAACTCAGACTTTATTTCTTGCTTTGCCATACCAGAATTGTGTAACTCAACTTTTCTGTATGGGTTTCTCCAGCTTTGTTCTCTCTGTGCCCTTGCCACGGGTCATACATTTGCTCAAGTCTCTAATAGCAATTATGGTCTTTGAAGCATTACCTCACTCTTGAAATTAACTGAAAATGGTCAATGCATTCATTAGTATTGCAGTCCCATAAATGGAATTTCTTAAGCTAAATACTCACTCCCAGAACAAGCATTGAGGCTGAAAGAGACTAAAGATATGTACAGATTCAGACACTTCTGATCTTGACAAAGGCATGAGGGAAAGAGCGCCAATCCTCAGTTTCTTCTTTTGACACTCAGAAGGTAGAGGTCTGTGTGTTCCAGCATGGAGAAAGTATACATGTCCCAAGAAAAACTCCCACTGACTTCAGGAACAGTCCATACTACAGTGCTTATTCTGTAACTGCTTTGAATTTTAGAATAAGAAACCACAACACACAAGAAGAAGGTATTTTTAATGTTGTTTGTTTGTTTTTCCCAGTAGCTCTAAAATTTCCAGAAGGCAGAGTGAGTCTTAACTTGTCGGAACCCAATGATGTGAACAGTTTCCAGATTTAGGATCAATCTCTGAACAACGGCTGAAACATTTCATTTATGTGGAGGCACTTGTGCAGAGAAATATGCACATTTATTCTTATACAACATTCTTCAGAATCACGTAGATTGTGAGAGCTGAATCATTACAAAGGTCATATTATTTTTGTTAGTGAACATCTCAAAAAAAAAAAGACAGAAATTTGCAATAAATTTGCCATTACATTGCCTGAATTAAATAAAAGCTATAGCATTCCCTATAAGCATCATAATTTGAAGTAACCTCAGAGAAAACATTACTCCTGGAGAGCAGTTAGCTGCCTTGAATAGCAGAAATTGTGACAAGTAGCAACAATTCTCCATCCTAGTTGTGGAAATGTTCATTTCACTATGCAACTATGGCTACTTGAATGAAATGCTGCAGTGATTAGTAACTGTATGCTTCTGGAACATAATCAAGATAATTTTGAAAATAGACTTCCTAAATTCCTCAATTTTACAATATAGGCATTTTCCTATGAGTGTTATCATTGCAGTTCTCATCTGCTTTGCGTTCATGAAATGAAAAAAAAAACAACAAAATAATAATTTTTCTTTTTTTTTCTTTTTTTTTTTTTTTTTCTGAAAACAAGGAAATCTTACAGTTCTAGAAAAGGTCAAGGGCCTCTTAAGTCTTCAACACCTAACACATCAAGTGACACTCCCCTGATTAAATCAAGTCACAGGATGTGTGCCCTACGGGTATTGGTTAAACTGTTCTGGAGCTAAGTGGATTAGACTGGCATCCTGCATTTTACTTGAAAGTGCACTATGCCAGAAAGGTCAACAATATTTCAAGGAAGTTCTTAATTGAAATCAACCAAAGGAGACAACTCTCTTCCTGGAGGAAAGCTTTGTCCAGCCTAGCTTTGCCTTCAGGATAATACACATCAGAACTGGCATTTAGGCATTTTGATCAGAATTTAGCTGTTGATCAGTTTGCACAGCAAAAGCAATGATTCATGCAGTTCAACAATTCTCCCCAGATCTTCAGAAAACTGCAGCATTTTTTCTGTATTTCTTCATTACTCTTATATAGGAAAAAGAGTATATTTCATCCTGAATCAGGATGATCTATGGTTGCAAGATTTTACTTGTTGTAAATTTGTAAAATTGCAGATATGATAACTTCTATCATGAGTGTCCAGCACATCTTCTGGGATGTTCATATCTTGTAAAATGGAGAAATAACTTAGTTTGACTGCAGTTGTGGTTATTCCACATTTTTGGGAAGGGGGAAAAACCTTTTATGGGTGGGTGGGTATAATTGTGGATATAATGGAGAAAAATAAATACAACTTCGTGTACACACTTTTTTTATCTATAAGAAAAAAAAAGGGTTTTGTCAATGTCCAGATCTTAGCTGTGATTCCCTGTTCTCTAAGACTTCACTTTGTAAATGTTACTGCTTCAGAGGGAAACTGTAATTTAAAACAGATTCAATGAAAGCTTAAAATTGTTCTCATTTCTTCATCAAGAATGCTGCACTTAGCCAGATAATAACAGAAATAGATGAGAGTGAATTTCTATTAAAACAAAATATTCTTTTTCCAACTTTTATTTTAAGTAGAAGAATCTAAGCCCTTATTATTTCGATGGAATCTGAATGCACCTCACAGAGTTCATCTCTCTTTTATTGCATGAGCTGAAAGTGAATGATGAGAGAGAAAAGTTGCAGCACAATTTTAGAGACTGCTGCCAGACTTCCAAAAATGACCTGTCCCCTAAAGGAGAGTACTTCACTCTCAGTCACAAGATCATCCCAGTACAGGAGTTACCTAAATGAAGTAGCAGTGCATGTAAGGGTCATTATAAGCAATCACTTACTTAAGTAAGTTATTAATATTCCTTAAGTAAGTTATTCTCCACCTGAATATGAGGAAGAATTTCCTTCCTGTTCTAGTGACTGCATACTGGAACAGGTTGCCCAGAGAGGTTGTGGAGTCTCCCTCACTGGAGATATTCAAGAACAGTCAGGACACAATCCTGCTCCCTGTGCTTTGGAATGACCCTGCTTGAGTAGAGAGGTTGGACAAGATGACTCATGAAGGTGGTCCCTTCCAACCCTACCCATCCTGTGACTCTGATTCTGTGATTCTGTGATTCTGTGGAGTGTACTGTCAGACATGTCTGTCAGCCTCTGCCATTCACTGTAACTACTTTCCAAATGATTTTAGGTTTCTATAAATTCAGTCCCATGTGAGTAAAAAGAGCCACTGTCAATTGCTTGTACCATCACTTAGTGGTGTCATGGCTCTGTTCTCTCCCATGCCTCAGCAGGAGCAGGCAGCCCATCTCACAGGTAATCTGCCTGCTTGCCACCTGACATGCAGTGTTCCTGCACTTAACACTTTTGCAGGGCTCAAAGATCTGTCTTTACCTTCATCTTACCACAACCTTTGCCTATGACTATTTATTTTCTACAAGTATTTGTCAGAAAGGGGAAGGTGTCAGTACACCTGTGCTTTAGTTCCACTTCCCTAAATACTCCAGCTTAAATTATGCTTGTTTATATGTTCCATACCTCCAGTGTGGCTTCCTTCAGAAGGACAACTTAATGACAAGGATGCTGCAACTTAATTTTAAATACTAACAATCTTCTTATATCCAAAGTCTGACTAATGTGTGGGACCTATTAAATAATTATACTAAATGTTAGACTTGAGTGCCTTTTCTACCATATATGTGGGTGAGGATTCTTCACCATTGACATTTGTTGGGACAGCAGATTTTGCCTCTGAAAAGAAATGAAAAACAAAAAGCCACTGTTTCTAGAGAAATGGTTTCAATGGTTTTCAAATTTTGTTTTCAGGAAGCACCCAGAATAGTTTGGACAAGATGAGTCAGAAAGACAGAAGCAGTTTAAGACATCTCTATTGCCAGTTCAGCTGGGAGCATCCAAACACCAAAGCTGTTCCCAGATTACTGTATTACTGTTTTTGCAGTTTCTGTGTGTCTGGAGACATGATCAGTGACTTCTCTCTGGTAAACACTTCAGCACTCTTCCCTAGAAAGCTGTGTTAAGTCTGCAGTGATCTGTGCAACACATGAAATGAGAGAACAGTAGACTAGCAGTGGTGCACAAAACACAGGCAGAGCAACTCATGCACATGGAACCAGGCTTAAAGTCAGCTGTGGTCTAATGCATGCACAGAGCCTACCAGCAGGGCTCCTAAGGACCTCTCTTTCCATAACTGTGGCAGCATTGTGACTCTGTTTTAAGCTATGTCATTTATTAAGATAGTTATGGATGTTAGTATAATGCATTTGTAAACATATGTACACACGTAATATATTTAAGTAGCACAAGGAAATTCTGTGCAGATTGGCTTGTCATTGTGGGCCCTGCCCTGAGAGGTGCACAGAACAGACCCACACCCAGGACAATGCCCTTGCACAGCTGAGAGAAGGGAACAATAACTCTCTCTTCAGTGGCAAAGGGTAACCAGATTTCAGGTCTATCTCAGGGTGCTTTCCACTCAACAGGAGACACCTTGTAAGCATGTGGGCATGAAACAGACCCAGCTGCACTGGCACTCCCCACTTGTGCCTATCTCCACGTGATGCCCTCTGAGCCACCACACACAAACTCTCCTGATCTGAACTGCTTCAGGCATTCTGCCACTTGCTTCTGCAGGCCTGACCCCAGTGATCCCTGCTCCAAATCACATGTTGGTCACTGCAATCATCTGAGTAAAAAAAAAAAAAAAGCCAGAGTACAAACTGGAATGAATTCAAGCCTCATGTGACTATGTCCTGTTCATTGTATGCTTCATTGACTTTAGCACAGACACACTGTACTAGCCACAGATATTTTGTAAATACCATCAGCAGCATAATTTAAGTCTGTTCAGATGAGGGTGGAAGAATTTTTCTTACGTGGATGGTACTTTTAATGGTCTGGGTTTTGGAAGATAAAAAGCTTAACACATACTTTCCTGAGAACACAGTGAGACCCTTTAAAAACAACACATGCAAGAAATGAAGGCTGCATACTGACAAAAAATCTGAACTGTATGTTTTATTACTGTAAACATCATTTTAACATGCAAATACTTATAAATTAATAGATAGAAGTAAGTACTCCCACTTTCTTATAGAAAGGATACTTTAAATCATTAAGAAGAAATACACCAGTTCTTGGTTTGTGTTCCTCATGATGGCTTTTTTCCTCACAATTTTTTTTCCAATAATCCATCTAAATAAATATAAGCCTTTCATTTCCTTACCTACATTGGAAAACACAAAGAGTTAGGAAGCAAAAAGAGTTTTATTGCATGACAAACAAACAAAGAACAGTAAAATATGGTCACTCCTGGCAATGTAAACAATATCACCAATGTACTGGTACATTGATCCAAAGTCCTTTCTGGTTTGCACTGCTGTTAATGTAGTTATTCCGGGTTTACACTAGTGTACCAAGGAGCAGAATTTGTTCCATTCAAAGATCAGATTTATCTTTGGATCAGTTGCTGTCCTTTCTGAATATCAGGCACTGTTTTCCACAGGCTGGCATTTGAATGTTTAACAATTTCTGTGTCGCATGAGAGAGAAATGAGTAAATATGTGAACTCACTGCTCAGTCAGGACAGATCATCCGTCACTCTGATTCGGCACATTGACTCCTCCAGCACTAAGAATATAAGAAGGAGGATGGGGCTCAGCCAGCCATCATTAGCATCAGAAAATCAGGCATCTGCTCTGATAAGTGACTGCAATGCAACCAGAAGTGAGGGATGGGGACCTTGAGCACGGGAGGTTGCAATATCTCTCCTAAAATCTTAGGAAGGAGTGAGTTTACCTTTGGATTTATATACATATATTTTAAAATAAAATTTCTTCACTGAGAATAATCTGAATTTGTGACAAGGTCTCCCTTTTAAATGGCTCTGCTTAGAAGACCCCAAGTCCCACCTGCAAATGCTACTGCCTGAGTGCTTAAGGATATCAAACCCTTAAAGACTAGGCTTCAAATTCTGTGCCACTGGAAGCAAGTGGACTGAATCACTAAAATTAACTAAAAAGGGGGAAATGGGAATGGAAAATTACCAGGACACAAACAATACCTTGGGGTATAAAAGAATTGCTTGCAAATATAGCACTTTACTCACATATACAAAGTGAGCTGATTGTCAAATCTGTGGTCAGGAAGGCATTCTTCCCCACCTCCTCAAACATGTTGTTTGAGATCTAAATATTTTTGCTGTCTTTCTTGGGCACACTGAGTCAGGCATCATTTGCTCCATGAAGAGGGCATGTCCCCATGACCAGTATTGGATGACTCCAGCAAGAGTGCAAACTTCTGGGCAGTTCTTCTACACCATCTCTTAATGTTTGTGATCAGAGCTTAGCTTAAAGGTGATGAAACAAATATAAAATTAAAAAAAAAAAAAGGCTACTTTTTACAAATGTTTTACAAGCTATCCTTAAACCAGCATTTTACTTCCACAAAGAGCAGAAGCAAAGGCATGAGGAAGTTTCTTTGGTTCATAAATTTAATTGAGCCATAGTTATGCCAATTTTTCTGACTAATTGGGAATGATGAGATGTTGGCAAGCCCTTTAAACACTGCACTCCCACACATGTAACTCTTCACAGACCAAAGGCAGGCACCCAATAATACATACAGATATTGACACACCACAGTTTTTATTTAAGCATATGAAAAAAGACAACTGCAAGGGTTTTTTTAAGCTGCCCACAAGAATTATCCACAACACGAGCGTAATGAGGAAAAAAAAAGATAGAGGGAGAGAGAAATATAGTCAGAAATTACTTTCTTCATTTGCCATTTTAGAAATAAATCAAAAAGGCAGAAGCATTTTTCAGAATTTCTCTTCTGGTTAGCTTGCATCTGGCTCACAGGTTACTGTTAACCATTCTATTGATAGAACTATCAATTAACAGCCTTTTCTTCTCTGACATTCTATCACCATAGATATTGAAAATCTCTTAAAGCAAAAAATTAACAGCATGTTTCCATCACACATTTTCTAGTTTTGACTTAAGACTAATCCACGTGTCTTCATAACTGACAGAAAAATCCAAAATAGCTTGTTACTTATCAGATTTTTCTGGAGGCAGGTAAAAACAACTGCCTTATTTTCAGAATAGGAAAGATAGTAACAAAGTAGTACCATAACCATCAGACTGTTTACTAAAGGGTCTCCTTTGTCAGGATTTTATTTGTCTCTCCATCACAGGTCTAAAGTTGCTATGGTTTGTAACTGGGACAATAGAATTGCTCTTAGGCATTTTCTTGTAAGATTTTTATTACCGTTTCTATCCCCAGAAGTTAAGAGCTGGTTTGGAACCCTGTGGTCAGGCCCAGTTCCCAGTTAATGCACCTTACATTCATGAAAATGAACGAAGTTAACTCTCTGAACACAAATAAACATTTGACCCCTGAAGAGCACAGCTGAAGAGCCCAACTAAATCACTTGTAAATGAGCTGAAACAGATGTTCAGCACAGATCTGCAAAGAGCTGTCAAGAGCTGCCCAGAGCCTCCCTTAAAGTGGCATATGGCCTGACTGGGATGGGATGGGATGGGATGGGATGGGATAGGATAGGATAGGATAGGATAGGATAGGATAGGATAGGATAGGATAGGAAAGGAATAGGAAGTGCTGAATTACAGCATCTCCTTTGAAGAGGTGTTTTGAGCTCACTGACTGACTCTTAAGTGGCAAGACATTTACCACATACCTTCACATAACGTGCCTGATAGATACTTCCCAGTGTCTCCTTAAAAATTCTAGTGTTCAATATCAATAGGAAGGTATCTAAAACTCTTTTTGTGTTCTTTGATACTTTTAAATATTTTACTTCCTTGCCTTTATATTACTTCTCTCTTAATAGATATTATGTGATTAACTTCTGTTTTGCAAGAGTTTAGCAAGGATTTCTGGATAAATTATGGAGTGTAGGTACAATAGTTTGAAATTCACTCCTCCACAGAATAAGATTAGAGGAGGGATATGGGATTTGAGATGCACTGTTAATTCACAGGTGAATTCCTCATTAATCAAATATTAATTCAAATTATTTCACTATGTAGAAACTAGAATTCTTCTCAAAATAATGATGTAAACCTGATGTACCCATCCATTGGTGAAGGTAAACAAGTAAAATTAAATGAAAACCAAAACACTTGGAAACCTCATAAAGTGTTGACTGCTGCACAAGTGGGACACTAATATTTTACTACTACAGTTTTTTTGCACTGCCTCATCATTTTCCTTTGCAACTCTCACCCTTCATTTGCTGTGTTAAGGCTGTGAATTGTCTAGCATGGGAGCTGGGTCTTTGTTCTTTGCAGGGAGATCATATCAATAAATTGTAGGGTAGAATTTCACACTGTTCCCACTGCTGTCAATGGGCATTTTACGTGGAACTCTTTGTGAGAAGAGTATGAGTCATATAGCACATTTCTGAAAACTCCCAGCACTCCATATGCAAGGAGTAGTAAGTCCAGTTTAGACTGTTCCTTTTCCCTGTCCTGCTCACTTTAATTGCTTTCAGCAGAGGAAGAAAGAAAGTTTCACAACCAAGTTTGCAGTTGACATTAGGTTGCTTATTTTTAGGTAACAGTGCTTTTGCAAACTATTCCTGTTACTCAAGTTCATTAAGCTGAGTCTACACTATTATTCATTCTTGTGCTCTTCTGAGAAGACTGCGAGATCTGGTGATTTCGGCAACTCTTAGAAGCAAAAGGTCAAAGTTCCAGTACAGGAGAGGAGTTGATTCAATGAAAAACTATGACTAAACCATCTTATCCTCTTGTGTCACAGCCAGCTCCACTGAGTCTGGGGAGAAATGTTATGAAGCATGACTTTGGATTAAACTACATGATTCAAACACAGTGGTTGATATTTCCAAAGCTAATGAGGGAAATCCCCTCAATAACTTTGGAAACCTCAAACACTTTTAAAAGATCTATTTACATTTTATATGTAGAAAGCACAGAGTACTCTGCAGATTGTTCATTGCATGCGGTGTTCATTACAAGTGCAGGAATTTGGTGTTCACTACAAAATACTTGTTTCATATACTGCCTTGTCCTTTCATAGTGCCCTTGCAAAAATGTCATTGTCAATGTGTTTTAATCATTATTAGAAACCAGCATGTGAAAGCACAGTTAAACAGAACTTGAATCTTTAAAGGTGACCTTCAAGTGTTTCTGCATATGCTGTGTTGGAGTGAGTGAATCAGGGACATCTTCTTTCAGCTCATTTCAACTTTCCCCAGTTGTTCTGCAGTTATTTACCCGGAGGACAAGTGGGAATGCTGATTTGCCCCAGACGCTGCACTTTGTACACCTGCTTATTTATAAAATATTCAGCTTACTTTTCAGGCAGACAAAATATAAAAGCATTGGCTGGAGCTGGAAATCCCTGCAAAACCACACTCTTCCCTTCATATTCAAATTCAAGGCAGGCAAAGCCTGTGAATGATGGAGACTGTTCGAGGGTATAACTTTGCTTACAATGGAGGGAGCATGAATCAGCAAAGGACAGGCACCCACTTCTGTTTGAGACTGATTTACACAAGACCATAAATCATCCAAATGAGGAAAGCTAGAAGTGGAAGTCAGGAATGCCACATGTGCCATGACACATGGAGCAATACTTACAGAACATCTTACAGAACGATTCCAAGTATCAGCATAGCTATCCAGAATAGGAACCTGAGTCAATTAGGGCCACTGGACCCATGCTTACAAACACTGCAAATTACTCACCATCACACTGTGGTGATTATGGAGTTTCAGAAGTAGGTTATTAGCAAGGTTTTCTGACTTAATCCTTCATTTACAAAGTAATGTGTTTGCCTATTGTGAGCTCAGCCTCACAGTCTTGGGGCAGCAATTAATGCTGCCTCTTCCTGAAACACTCACTGGAGGTCAAAGCTCTGGGGGAGCCTTCCAAAAATTCCCTCTGCCTGGACACTGCTGCCACCCACAGTTTAAGAGACAACAGATTATGAACCCATATTTTTTTCAGCAGCTTTCAGAGCTCTTCCAAGTCTTGATGATTTTTCTGAGCACAGTGATTGCTTCTCCCAGCAGAATTCCTTGGCAGTCAGGTTTTCACACAGGCAATGGGCATACAAGACTAACCTTCCCAACCCTGATGCTGATTGTGGAGTGCAAGCCCATCTTAGCACCTCAATGCAAATTGTATTTACAGAAGCAGCTGATACACAGCCTATGAAAACTGGTTAAGTTTTTGCTTAAGTTGCCATTATATCAAGGAGGGAAATTATAGATGAAAAAAATAAGAAGTGTAGTCATATTTAGCATAGATTAATGTCTACTGTAGATGAGAATTTATCTGTACTCCCAGTACAATTTCAAAGCAAAGCACAGAGGTTTTGCTGCTTGAATTCCAGTAAAATTGTTTGAATTTTTGCCACTAGAGCCTTTCAAGACTTCTTCTGTTTTCCTTAAAAGCTTTGTAACAAACAGTGTATGAGTTGTTCTCTGGGATATTTCAGTCCCCGCAAGGAAACAGTGAACTTCTACAAACTATTTGTATCCATCAAAACATGAGTGCCTTGCACAAGCTGCTACCCGTGGGTCTCTGTTTGATACAACTGCAGAGACCTCAGCCAGAGTACATGAGGAAGGAGGGAGGAATATTTCCTCCGGAAAACCTGAGTATGGGAAGGAGTCACAGGAGGCAGATTACACAGGCTCTCAAGGGAAGCTGTAAACCCATGCAGGCCAGTGCCTAAATGCTGTAATTTTGCACACAAAGTTGAATTATTTTTCTTATTTTCCATTTTGTTGGAGCAAAGTTAAACCTGAAAATTATCTATTGCAGAACAGATCTGCAAGTACAAATAGAACACCTTACTGTTGTTTATTTGTCACAGCATTTGGGCTTCTGTTTTACTTCTCTGAAGTGCTGGAGAAAATGATCTGAAGATTACATGAATCTGTGAAATGTCTTAATAACTGTCACCTTTGCAATATTTTTCCCGTGTTGCCTCAACATTAATATTTGTATTATTATTATTATTGCTTTGAAAACGTTTTAATATTAATCTTTTGGGAGATATTTTGGAATTAAGAAATACAGAAATGCACAAACCAACATAAAATTTCTTAAAAATGAAGGGTTGTAAATGTTGAGCATTGTAGTCCATCACCTTACCGGTAAGGCTTTTCAGATTTCTTGCCTTCTATATATTTAATATTCAATCCTATACAATCTTTGTATAATGTATAATTATTTTACCTGTCCCTCAACTTTCTAGGCTGAAAACATACATCATTTTGTGCTTTGTCAATTTCAACTAGATTTAGAATTGAAACAGATTCTTGCTCTAAACAGTATAAATCTACAATCTGCATACTAAGAGCCTGACCTTATGAGGGTTTTTTAACTGGATTTTTTACCAATCCAGTAAACAACCAAAATTTGTGAGGTACTGAGTCTACTGTGGCAGGACACTAGGCATAATTTAAAATTACTTTGCATAAACCTTTGACTGTTCTGATGGAGATAGGCAAACACTTACTACTCTTTGTAATTTACTAGATCATACTTTGCACATAAGAAATGGAGATTGGGCTGGAAGTAAAACATTTATCCACCTTCCTCCTGGAAATGATCAGTAAGGCTATTTTCCTTATGCAGTGAAAAAGTCTGCAAAACTGCTATGTGGAAAAGAGTTTGTTACCTACTCCACTGCATGTTTTTAAACTGAATGTAAGCCAGTGATTTCAATAATAAATCATTCAAGGAGGAAAAAAACCCCACAGAGCCTAAACCAAACCGCTGTGTTTAAAGAAAACTTATTCAACGTTATGGGTTAGTCAAACAAATAATGTGTGTAAGCAGCACAAGGAGTTCCACACATGCTTTACTTCAGAGTCTGCAGACCCCACACTGGCAGCTCACTGCATGAGTGATGCTGTGCAGCAGTGGTTCCAGCTCAGAGAACCTCAGAGGATTAGAGCTGGATCCAGCTGATGCAAAGGCACTCTTCACATAAAGGAAATGGAAACACAGCTGAAGAGCAGTGTGGAATTCACTCAATATTAATAAGGAAGAAATCCCAAGAACACAAATTCTGTATTTTTGCTCATATTCCTAACCTGGGCCACTCTTTTTATTTTTCTGCAGAAAATGAAAACTCATAATTTAGATTTATGTTAGTTTAATGTGACATTTGAGATTTTTTATCACCTTTTCTTGTAAAACTACACATGCCTGTTCATTAAGACTCTTACTCGATGCTATAACATCATGTCTGTACTAAATAAAAATGCTTATTTATCTGATTGGCCATCAGAGTTATCTATCAGCATCAAGATCCTCATTTCTGGGAAATTAGTTTGCTCAAGAAATTTCTTGTTTCATATCAAAGAAAATAAATCTTTCATGCTTCTAGGAGCTGTCTGTTAGCTGGTAGAAGCAATTCTGACAGTATTATTTGTGTTGCTGTGTGGCATGACCTTGAGTAGATAGATATCAGGTGTCCACTACTGTGGACACTCCCTTCCTCAGCTGGACAGAGGAGAGAAAATATAATGAAAGGCTCATGAGTTAAAATGAGGACAGGGACAGACCCCACACCAGTTACTGTCATGGGCAAAACAAACTCAGCTTGTGGAAATTACCTTAATTTATTAACAACCAAATCAGAGCAATGCAATGAGAATGAAAAAAAAATCTTAAAACATCTTCCTCTCTGCTTCCCTTCTTCCTGAGCTCAAATTCACTCCCAATTTCTCCACCACATCCTCTCCAGTGGAAGAGCTCAGCTTTGGCCAGCAGCAGGTCTGTCTTATTTCTGGCTGACATTGGCCCCATTGCACAAATGGGAAGCTTCTAACAGAAGCTGCTCCTGTTGCCCCCCTGCTATCAAAACATAGCAAACCAAGATGTACTGGCTCAACATTTCACAGTGAAATGACACTTGAACATGTTTATTTAAAAGAAGATAGCTAAAATTTTCAAATTAAAAAATGAAAGAACATTTTGGTGAACAGAGGGTGAAGAGCTGCTCTTTAAGCCAGGATTAGATAGGCCTTGTGAGTATAGCCTGGTGTTTTGGGGAATTTGCTAGGTAATGTAAATAATCCCAATCCTTGTTATGAAATTGCTGTGTTGTTAAACACTTCAATACACAGCTAGCCATCAGAAGATTTTCCAGTGCCTCTCCCCACCCTTTTGGAAAGTGTTACAGCACAAACAAAAATGTCATTAGCAGTGGATGAACAGCGCTTGAACTAAAGAGAAAGCCCAATGGAAAACCTGTTTTTCTCTAGGGAGGTACACACACACACAATAGGAAAATCCCTAAACCAAAGAACAGAGAAGCTGTCTTTTGTGTCAGAGGGGTTCTTTTTGCTGAGAGCACGGTACAACAAAGACAAAGAAAGACCATAGAAGAGAAAAGGATTCAGGAAAGAACTTCATGTGAAGAGGGCACCTTGACCCACTCTTACAGAACAACAAAGAAGAACAAGTGTTTGGACCCAAAATCATCCTGCCATAGCTACACCAAGGAAACAGCAGTGAAACAACCTTCAGAGGTTTCTGGTCTCTTTGATGGTATCACTCCAGCTGAGTAAACAGTTTAAGGAGAGGTTCCAAGCGCAGGAATTTGTTCCTCTGCATTTTGCTATACTACCAGTATGGTCCCCGGGGTGGGTCTCTGCCAAACTGTAGGCTCTCCTGGCATGGGGGTGACCTTTCTAGCAGGTGGTTTGGATGGAGATTTTTATTTTAAGAATGTTATGTATTGCTATATATTCTGTTTGCCCTGGCTGCAGAGTCTAAGAACACCAGAATTTTTAATTTTATTGGTATACACATAGTCTTTCCTTTTGAGGGTCCTGAGTGCCTCCCCAGAGACTGGGGACACTTGGGCCCACAGATGTGACAAACATGAGAGAACCGAGAACAGAATGTGTCAGAATGACACACTGGGAAGGAGATTATCCATTTCTCACAATTTCCCCCATATTTTATGTTCTAAATTCCTCATTTGTGCCACAAAAAAACCCTGAAAACTCTACTGTGCCTGTGGTGCGACCTGCTTTCCTTGTGATACATTAATTTCCATCCCATAGTGCATCAAAAGGTGATAAAAGACTTACATGGTCTTTTACCACAAAAGTGCAAATTGTGAAGACATGCAGTCCTGGTACAGACTCTCTGACCTGTGCTGCTCCTGCAGCTCAATTTTGTTGTCGCAGGTGATGAATCAGCAGAAGCATGCATGCCAAATTCTGTAACACAGAGGAAGCTTAAGTTAAATCAAATTCAGTTCCCATAATACAAATTAGCTGGAAAGCAATGACAGAGATAATATTTTAAATATTAGTCTGAATCACACCACAAAACTGACAACACCTAATTTTAAGGGGACAAACATTTTGTACCTCTGGGAATATGCATAGTGGAGATAGTGCAATGCCCTTTATTTAGGACTGGTTTCTCACAGCTCACAGCCTGTTATCCTGTTATTTAGATGACTAAATCACAAATGCACGCTCAAAACTCCAATTTAGAATTGGCTTGGCTGTCTCTGTACACACTGTATCTGTCATGCTTAGCTGCTGCTACTGTTTTGCTATCAATATAAATGAATCATCCTCTGAATCACTTCAGATTTTCTCTCAGAGATCTTTTAAGAGGCATTATAATACTGTTATTCTGAATGTCAGCTCTCAATGAACCAGAAGGTCTGATGTCAGTGGTAAGACTCACCAATAGCTGGAACAGGCTCCAAATATCACATGGCAAATCAGATTTCCAACAGTCCTCTTTTTATTGCTTTCTCCTTCCTCTGTGACTTCATCTCTTTGCTTCTCCTCCCCGGTATGTCAGATCCATAATATTTTGGGACGGCAAATTTCTCTAGTTAGTGAGTCTGCAAAGCACTATAGATGCTCACTTTAGCACAGATATTACAATAAGTCTGAAGAGTGAATGTAGATTCCCATCCCAGCTGGACCAGGCACCTTCAGGTTCTTTGAAAACACATCCCAGAACCAATAAAATATTGAAGTTTAAAGGTTTAATAGAAACTGGTCAAGAAGCATTTTCATTTGAACTTGCATTCATGTTTTAAAATCATCTCTGATTTCTAACTGTGTCTTCATTCATCAGCATTGATTTCTTACTAGATTCTTCTGAAAGACTGGACCTTTGTCTAATCCTGTTCATAAGAGAGACATTTAGCCTGAAAGAACAAGATTAAGTACTTGACAGAATTAATTTCTATCAAAGCATGCATTCTTCCTACAGTCATATATGTCAAACAAATTTATTTCAATTATACTTTAAATCTGAACAGAAAATAATGTGAAGTGATTAATTAGTTATATTAGTATTGGAATTAGTACTTAATATAGCAACAGTTTGTGGCTTTTTCAGTTTCCGAGGTAGAACAGTATTGCTTTCAGTACACCAAAATTTTCTTTAGGATTAAAAAAATGCTTTTTTTCAACTAGTCCCACATTAAAAACAAAATGAAATGGTGGAGCAACCATCCCAGCGAAGCGCCTTTGTTTTTTATGTAAAACATAGAAAAAATCTTGCCTAAGGCAACAATCTATGACATAAATGCAGAATTGCTCAGAAATACAAGACTGCAGCCAAAGAAAGTTAGTGTTTCTAGGATGGTTATGCCCATATGGATTATGTCCAAAGGCCTACCAGGACCAAGGAGTGCCATGAGTGGCGACCTGCAGCTATCAGGGCTGCTGCTCCTTGTACAGCACTTGACAGCCCGCAGCGTGGCTGGAGGGTCAGGCTGGCACAGTTTGACCCACATCAGTCCCTCCTGCTGTGATGGATTCTGTGTCTTTGTCACTGTCTAAGAGGTATCTTTTCAAATGACCAGCTACTGAGACCTCAGCCAGGAACAAAGAGAAAGAGCTCACCAGCTGATAATGCTCTTTATCCCATCCCTGGATTCTAAATTTCAGTTTCTGCAAGCTTTACATGGCACATGGTAAGAGGTTTCACTGTGTCTTCCATCACTTTGAATTAACAGTGATAATAATAACACTTAACCTTTGTAGAGTTCTTTCTGTCTCCACAATGCTTAACTAACATTAGCTAATCACATTACAACCGCTGGGCTTATCATTCCTACTCTTTACAGGGCCATGAATAATCTGATAATTATTTCTTTAGCCGATATAAACAGCTTGTCCACTCTTCTGTCACTTTCTATTTTGCTTAAGCTATAAATATCTGATATTAGCTAAAGAAATTATGAAGTTTTTCAGGATCACCCTACACTAAAGCAGATAATTATGTTAATGTGATAGATCTAAAAATGAATATAAGCATTTTACTATATTTTTAAGTACCTATATCCTTAATTATGAGCATCTGCTAAGGATTATATTGTTCAAGAATGAAAATGTGTGAATTACTTTGTCTGGAATCTGTTCATATCAATTATTTAAAAGCACCCTGTATTTATTGCTTCAAACATTAAGTACTGGCATACTATGCCAATAGCACCATACTGTAGCAATGTATAAGTAAGAGTAGGCAGGGACTGTGGTTTAAGCAGCTTACAGTTAGTATTCAAACTCTGTTTGATTGTTGAGAAGCACCAGACTGTGTCTTTCCCACACCCTTCTCAATAAATTTATAACTTCATGCCTCAGATAATCAGCAGAGGGTTCAGGAAATAAGAATTGCAAACTTACCACATTTTATCCAAAGGTAACTACTTATGTAGAATGATCTCTCAGTAGCAAAGAAATTAATTTCTCAATTCAGGAGTGAAATTAATTTTTTTGACAGATACCTGTTTTTATGTGCTCTCCTTATTCAGTGGAATAGCACTATTGCATTATCTCATGAGATCTACCATGGTTTAGGCCATGATCGATTGCCAGTCATATTGAGGATCTCAGCTGAATGTAATGGAAACTGCTGGCAGTGATGGTGCATCTTCTTTGGGGTCCTGACCCTTGGTTTCTATTTTAAGACCCAATTGCTTTGAGCCCGCATCCATGGGCCTCTGTACTTCACAGTTCTTGTATTATCACTCCCCAGCTTTATCCAACATACAACACGAACTAGACTTCAACTTTACTGGCATATGACACAGAATCAGTCATCTCTGACCCAGTCCCTAAGAGATGAGCAGATCCCATCATTATTCCTTTATTAATACTGCTCTGCGTGCATGGTGCTTTATTTGGAAAAGATGAGTCACTGCTACAAGAGATCTCACCCTACAAATAAGATGTGCCACGTGGAATGATGACAGTAAAATGACTGAGGAAGGAATACATTTTAATATATTAATTTATTGAAAGATTTTGTGAAAATTTTCCTTTACATTTGTATCTTTTTTGTCCAACAAATGCTATTCAAAAGCAAAAGATAAGGTGCTATGGTCAAAATGGGACTAGGCCCATTCCTCTTGCAAGCTCTTCTGTAAGTGCAGAAAGGACAGAACTCGTTCAGAAGAAGGTCCTGTAGCGCTTTGTCAACAAAATTTTTCTTACCTACCAAAAGAGATACTAAAATGAATAATGACTCATCTCACTAGGCACTGAACTTCAGCCCTAGTGGGAGAATACCACTCATAAGAATACCACCTGTTTCAGCTACAGGTCTGAAACAAATACTTTTACACAGCTATAGGTACTCCATAAACATAAGTGAACAGTTCTCTTGCTTTAGTCTGTGAAAGAGCATCCTCCCTCTGCACCAGGGCACAGGGATCTGACAGAAAACCTATTCCAGCCCTACAGGTGCTCCTTGTGGATGTTCCCCTCAGCCACCCCAGTACCTCAGCAGCATCTACTGATACAAACCCTACCACCAGAAGTCAGGACAAGGAAAGATAATTTTTACTTTGAAAGGAAAATCTAGCAAATATTTACTGGGGAAAATGGCAGTTTTGACTGTCCAGCCTGGACATCGTTAATATCTTGCACGCCTGTAATAATGGACAACAGGAAGTACTTTATTTTCCTAGGTATTCCTTGTCATGGTAAAGATGTAGTTTGATCCTTCCAGCCAAATTAGCACAAAGCAGAGTATTTCAGTCCTTGTCACCTACGTTGTCACACTGCACACCAGCGGAATATTTTGTTTAAAACAAGTTTTTGTTGAAAACAAGAAGGTACCTAAGCCCGGTAACCGTGAGGGTCAGGAGGAAGCCATTTCCTGGGAACGCCTGGAGTCTGGGACCACCGTGACCATCCGTGACTGCACAGGTAGGTAGGGTTTTTAGTTATGAGCAAAGGAAGAAAGGGTGACATTGAAAGGAGTCACCAGCACTCTTGGACAGTTTCTGCATTGTTGTGTTATACTAGACCTGCAAGTCCTGCACCTTTCCACAGAGCCATACAGGGCTCCTATCAGAGATGGCTCCTATCAGAGATGGCAGGCTCTGAGGGAGGCAGAGCGGGATGGCAGCCGAGCGGCGCTGCCTGCTCCATTTCCTTAGGCGTGTCGGGAAGCAATTCCGCCTGGCTCAAGGCACGGCTGGGCTGTAACTAAGGGGATCGTGTTCGTCTGTCTGGAAGGGTTCCTGCACCCGAGGCAGCCCGCATGGAGCGCGGTGTTTTCCCGGACCACCCCGCCTGGTTTGAACGCGTGGTGCTCGCAGAAAGCCGCGTGTGACAAAGGCGACGAACAAAGGGATGACTGTGGCAGTGTCGGGAATGCCGGCTGCTCCCGGCCTGGAGCAGCACCGCTAATTGGCCCTGGGCTCGTTCTGTGTTCTTACATTGCCACCCTCTGACAGCCCGGTGGATTGAACCCCGGCCCCTCGGCCCGCTGCTGAGGCCTGAGCCTGAGCACAGCACACGGAAATGCATTGTCACTGCCACGCTCTGACTTCAAAGTCTGGCTTGAATCTCTTGACTTGAATCTTAGGTTCTTTAGTAAGGCTTCCCGAATATTTGTCATCTATTGCTATATGAGAAAGATTTGTTCAAAAGCTGATTTGGGGATGTGTAGCAGAAAGATAATTCAGCTCAGCGCAAAAATCCATATCAAACTCCATGAGTGTCCCAGAGGAATCAGAGATGAGGAATGGTGTTACCCTGTGCCTGATAAATGAAACTAAGGCATTGGCTATATGGATGTCATGCTGTGACTCCAGCCAGCATTGAAGTATCAAGCAGCCATTTGCTCACTATCGTTGTGCAGAATGTGGGAGAGAATCAGAAGAGTAAAATATGAGAGAACTTGTGGGTTGAGATAAAGATAGTTTACTAGATAAAGAAAAACAAGGAGTTCATTCAGCACTTCCCATGGGCTGGCAGGTGTTCAGCATCCCCAGGAAAGCAGGGCTCTATCACGTGGAACAGTTACTTGGGAAGACAAACACCATCACTCTGAACTCCTTCCTCCCTTCTTCTTCCCTCAGTTTTATGTGCTGAATGTGATGCCATATGGTCTGGAATATCCCTTGAGTCAGTTGGGGTCAGCTGTCCTGGCTGTGTCCCCTCTCAAATTCTTGCACATCCCCAGATTATTCACTGGTGGGGCAATATAAGAAGTAGAGAAGGCCTTGGTGCTGTGTAAACTCTGTTCAGCAACAGCAAAAATATCTGTGTTGTCACGCCTGTTTTCAGCACAAATCCAAAATATAGCCCCATACTAGCTACTGTGAAGAAAATTAACTCTATCCCAGCCAGAATAAGCATTTATTGAGGAATCACAGAAGTGAACAAAATGTTAAAACCAAACTGCCCAAGTGCATTGTACACAGAGACTTTGAACACTAATCCACCTACAATAATAGCATCCACTGCTGCTGTTGAAGCTGTTTACGGTGTATTGGGGGATACATTTTGTCATCCTGACCTACCTTCCCACCAAGAGCTTGCCTGGGAAAACATAACATTTGTATCTGTGTGAATGTCAAATTATATAACACCTAAAGGGCACAAAATGCAGGGCACAAAGTAAACACATTTGCTCATATGAAATGTGAAAGGTAATTTTACATAATGATTACTTTCACCCAGAATTGCTTACATTTGAGAGAGCACTCCATGAAGGATAACTGAAAAGCAAAAAGCTATGCATATGTTTTTGAAACAGGGAGGATTATGTATGATGTGTATGGCATCTTACTTGATACCTTCTTAAATCATTGTATTAGCAGAAGAGAGGCATGGATAAACTGGAAGGAGCACAGCAGAGGTTTTACCAAGACAGTAAAGGGCACAGAACATGTTGTACAATGAGAAGCTGAAGGAGCAGGTTGGACACACAATCCCACACAATCTGATCTAGTTTTGATGAATTTCTGCCTTTCAAAGTTAGACCAGTCTGTGGGGGCCTGAATATATGTATTGTTATAATAGCAATAAGAATACAACACCAGACAACTTTCAGAGCTCCTTGCCAACTTACATTTTTCTGTGGCTAGGGTGTACTTTCCTGGGCATGTGGACCGTGTTGTTCCACCATGTGCATCTTGAGTTTACTTCCTAGATTTAGTCCCTCCCTATCTCAGATAAAAGTGGTGCTGTGAGGCAGGTCCCTGTTTCAGCACCAGGAAAGAAGAGTGTAAAACCCACCAAAAAAGATTTACTGCAAATATGGAGTGTTGGTCCTAAGACAGAGGGCTCTTTGCTACGTTTTCTGTCAGGTTGTTTCACCAGAATGTGAAGTTTTACATATACATTCTTCTGTCTAGAGAGGAGAAATTATACAGCTTTTTTAGTGGCCACAGAAAAAGGCAACAGAAAAACCTCTTTTTAAAGTTTTAATAATCTGTTTATTTTCACAATAAAATCTAAGGCCCATTAAATATGTTACATATTACAACTTCACTTGCATGTCGCCTTAACTTTGAGCTGAATTTTGGCATAGTACCTATAGTGGATACGACTCAGAAATAAATATTCTCTCAAATAACTGTTGAGGTTTGGAGGTTGTGGGATATTTTTTTTAATTTGTTTGTTTTGTTTGGGTTTTTTTCTTTAATAATTCCTCTTCTGTGGCTTTGTTATACCTCTGGAAAGAACACCTGAAGCGTCAAAAAAGCATTCCTGGACAGAGTTGATGTGAAACTTGAAAATAAATGGAAACCATTTAAAAAAGTATAGAACATTATTGTGAGACTGAAACTCTAGGAAGTGGCACCATCCAGTAATAAAGCATAAATAAATGAAACTACTAAAAATAGCTTGATTTTCTTTGTTTATAAGAGCAGGTGTTTCTGTTTATTCAAGGGAATAATGACTAGATTTTTTACACAATGTTTATTGCCACAGTATTTAACTACAGCTGAGAAAATCCTCAATCACAGTTCCATTTATTTACTCATCTAACTTTATATTTCTTTCTATAAAGATTTGTATACTGCAAAGCTTTTTAAGCATATTGTCAGAAAAAACAGATACTGAGACACCAAAATTAGAATAAATTCTATAGTTAATAAGAAAAATTTTGGCTGAAATGAGAAATAAATTTTACATCTTGAAACACCTATTAAGGGAATAAAATAGCCCTTCTAATTAAGAAATATCAATGAATGAGAAAAATTCAAATAAATAATAGAATAATTCAGGATAACCATATGCAACATTTTAATGAATAATTTTAAAGAAAAGTCAAAATGAATTTATTTGAAAATAATGCAGAGTTAGAAAATACTAGTAAGAAAGTTCTTAAACTATCTTAAGCATTAGAATATGAAATATTATTCACATATCGTATCCAAAATGCTTAGCTTCAGTATCAGCCTTCTTTGTAGCTAAAACTCAGCATCTGATTTTCTGTCATCTGTAGCTGGAAGATTAAATTGTTTTCCATTTCTCAGTTTGAAATAAACGTAGATGTATGAGGAAGAGCATATTATCCAGCAGAAAAGACTACAAAGGATATCTCTGTTATGGTAAACATGGCTGAAGGAAAACCTAGTGAGGCTAGAGAGCATTATGCTGAATAGATAGTCATGAATTAAAAGCCTTCTGTCTTGCATTGTCTACAGCTGACAAGACACAAGAAGAGAGGAGACAAGAAGTGACTTAGCTTCTTCTCCACTAAGAGAAGCCAACAGTGAAGAAGCAATACTTGAGAAAACATGGGGAGGTGGGAGGAAATTGTTTCACTTTGCTTTTGTTTCTGACTATCCGAACCTATTTTGGATCAAATTAAATTAATTTTCTCCAGGTTGATTTAATTTTGTCCATGATGATAACTGCCAACTGGTCTTCCTGTCCTTGCCTTGACCCACATGCTTTCCATCCTATTCTCTCCTCTTGTCCTGTTGCAGATGGAATAAGAGAGTGGATGAGTGGGTGTCTGACCACCATTCAAGGTCAACCCCTTGCAATTACAGAGGAGAGCAATGTAGTACAAGAATAGTAAGCAATAAAAGACACTGATCTAATCAGGACTTGAGTGCTAGTGACACACTCATTCAAATAACTTCTTCTGATATTAGTCTTCAGTATTAAAGAAATTACTTCTGAGTACAATAAATAGAATAAATACATCATTTAAGTATAATAAAATACAGCATTCTGGAGACACAAGGAGAAAAGAAAAAGGTTTCAAGATTGATAGAAAGATGATACTCATAACCAGAATAGAAAAAGTTGCATGTCCAATGTGATTATTGGAATTAATTTTTTCTGACATCCTATGATTTTTACTGCACATAGTTTTAATGATTTATTGATATATATATAGATATATATATATATCTTTTTTTTTTTCTTTGTGAAACTAAGTTGTCTAATTTTGTTGTCTTTCCTAAGAAAAACTCTGGTCCAGAAGGCATTCATCATAGCAAAAATCAGTCCAAATTTCTTTTGCTTTGGAAAGCTGTGAGCACGGGAAAGCAGAAGGTAATAGTGGAAACTGTTTTGCAACTGTAACTACAGTGGCCTAAAATGAATGCCAGCTCTTATGCGCAAAGATGTCCCAGGTGAATAGTTCTGCTTTAGAAAGTATCATTGTGCTCAAATCCCAGGCAGCTGAACAAAATGTCCTCGGTGTTTTCGCAGCAGACAGCACATAGTCTCTGTGTTGTTCTGAAATGGGAGTGAGTAGGTGTACACCAGGGTGCTCACATGGTTTCCTGTTTGGGGAGGTTTTTGTCTGATGTTCATTTTAACATTCTGCTTTGGGTAATTTTTCTTCTAAACTCTCTAAAGCACGTAATTAAGGAAGAGGGTTAACTGGTTAATTTAATTAAGTTTAAAACTCATTCTAAAGTGTGTGCCAGCTACCAAGAAAACATTTGGAAAAGCTTCAGTTTTATCCTTACTTTCCGGAGTGGGCATTCTTCCAGCCACTGAATCAAGAGGCAGAAAAACCTTCTTAGAAAACCTTATCGAGTCAGCACACATTCTTCTCTTTCCACATCAATGTCTCCCAGATGCCTTGAAGCATCAGTTTCAACAGCTTCCAACATAGCCCCCAAAACTGGCAATCTTTTGATGATGTTAGGAGGAGGAGCACTGATATAGGATCTATGCTGTTCTAGCCAGGGCTACCAGGATCCCACCACATCATGCCCTACACAAGCACAAGGAGAAGGTCTTGCTCTACAAGAGCTACAATCCAAGAATGATAAGAGCAAAATTATTTCCCTCAAAGGGCTTAACTGAAAGAAAGTTAAAAAAACTGGAAGGACAGACATGAATACTTTTTTCTGTGTTGTATATTACCTCAGGAAAGCACATGCAACTCTTTCCCCTCCAACAGGTGGAAGGGGTTCACAGCCTCCAGCTGTGACATGGGGACGTGTCCTGTAGGTGTGCTGACCTTCTTCCACTAAGCACACCCTTGGTAAGTTCACAGATGGGACTAAATTGGGCATTGATCTGCTGGAGGGTTGGAGGCTCTGCAGAGGGATTTGAGCAGGGTAGATTGGTGAGCCAAGGCTGATTGTATGAGGTTCAACAAGACCAAGTGTGAGGTTCTGCACTTCAATCACAATAACCCCATGCAGAGCTACAGACTGGGGGAAGAGTGGCTGGAAAGCTTCCCACTGGAAAAGAACCTGGGGGTGCTGGTTGACAGTGGGTGAACATGAATCAGCATTTGCCCAGGTGGCCAACAAGACCAATGGCATTCTGGCTTTTTTTCAAAAATAGTGTGGCCAGCAGAACCAGGGAAATTATTGGCTCCCTGCACTCAGCACCAGTGAGGCTGCACTTCAAGTGATATGTTCACTTCCAGGCCCCTCAATTCAGGAAGGAAATTGAGGCACTGGAGCAAGTCCAGAGAAGGGGAACAGAGCTGGTGAAGGGTCTGGAGAACAAGTCTGATGAGGAGTAGCTGAGGGAGTTGGGGTTGATGAGTCTGGAGAAAAGGAGGCTCAGGTGAGACTTTATCACTCTCTACAAGATCTGAAAGGAGGTTGTAGCCAGGTGATGGTTGGTCTCTTCTCCCAAGAAACAAGTGAGGGGGGAGGGGAAATGGCCTCAAGCTGCATCAGGGTAGCTTAATGTTGGATATGAGGAAGAATTTGAGAATTCACTAAAAGTGAAGTTGTCAAGCATTGGAACAGGCTGCCCAGGGAGGTGATGGAGTTGCCATCCCCGGGCCTGTCCAGGTAACAACTGGATGTGGCACTTAGTGCTCTGGTCAAGTTGTCTGGATGGTGATTGGTCAAAGCTTGGACTCAATGACCTTGGAGAACTTTTCCAACCTAGATGATTCTGTGTGATTCTGTGATTCCATTATGTTTTTTCTCACAATCACCAATTGCTGTGCACTATCCCAACTGAGCCCATGTCCAGTGTGGGGCAAGTTTTGAATGGCACGTCTGCCTGAGAGCGTGCAGCAGCATGGGCAGTGGAGGTCAGGAGCAGGAATGGCAGCACTGACCTCACGTAACCTGAGCAGACCTTCACTTCTTGTGCTGGAATGAGTCAGCGTGGCATTGGCATGAGCAATCCTCAGAGTCAACCAATGGCACACACGGAAGGAGAGGGAGGATTCAGAAGTAAACAAATATTTAGGCAACGGAGCCTTTTAAAGTTCAAGATGCTTTGCTTATACTGTGTCTCAATGGGAAAGGAGAACTCAGCTGAGACTCGAAGGAGATTAGACAGATAAAAGTTGAAAAAGAAATGGGAAAAATGTGTCAAATCCAAGCAAATAGGACAAAGCAACAAACTGTCAGACAGAAACAGAAGACCAGCAATTATCAGCGTAAAAAATAACAAATAGGTAGTCAAAAATCAGAAACAAGAAAAAAAAACAAACATTCACACAGGCAGACTGAGTTCAACTTCCACTATTTTTATCTAATTCTGGTGTCCCTGTTAATCAGATTACAGCTAAACCAGTGTTGTAAGAAACACAGTGAGGAGCGTCAGGACTCAGCTCACTCCAGGTGGTTCTATCACAAGGTTTGTTCCAGGGTGGGAAATGTGCAAACTCATTTCACACGAAAATATGGCAATTCCACTCTGTGTGAAAATATCAGGAATCTATCTGGATGCACAAGTCTCTTTCCTCCAGCATGCTTTTCCATGAGAGAGAGTAATCCAGCTCTACATTTTTCAGCAGTATACCCACGAGGTTTTTCCTATTGATACACATATTTTGAAGATCAAAGATAGCACATGAGAGAAAAGATATTTATTTCACTTACAATATCAAAATGTAATTCCCCTGACCTGTTCAAGCTTCATAATGGGATTTGTGTGACCAATATCTAACATCTGTTTTGGGTTTCAAATTGACATTTTTATCCATGGAAACCTCTAGCTTAAAGAATTGTGTTTCAACACCAGCTGGAACAATAGCAAGCTCAAATAAAACACACAGTTCAGTTTGGAAATCAAATGACTGATACTGGTCACAGTGTGGATGGAGAACTGTGAATATGCACTCATTCATGTTAGGATTGCCTACAATACAAAAACTTAAAGGCAATGATAGTTTTCCTACTAGCTGGTTTCCTACTAGTTGCAAAAGTTCTAGAAAGAAGGTTTTTTTCCCCAAAATATTGTCTGAAAACCAAATTATTTTTTTTGCTATATCCATGTACTCCAAAAAGCAATCTCTATTAGTGAAGGGAAATATATTTTACCTCTCGCAGTGTGGGGGAAGAGAAAAATTAAGGTAAGAAGCAGCTGCCTCCCCAAAAAGACAGTAGAATAATTATTTTGCAGAACAAGCCCCTTGCAGAACAAGAACAGCGTTGTTCACATGAGACATCAGAGCCAACACAGCAGACTTTACTGGCATGAGCAAGGGGAGGGTGCACATGGTGCTTACACAGTCCATAAAGTGGTTGCATAGCAATTTCTTTGGCTATTGTGGTGATGATGTTAACTAGAAATATCAAAAGGCACTTTTAATTGGCAAAATAGTTTTCAGTCCAAAACACAGCTATCAGCTTGCACTATTTCTACCTTCTAGATAACACCTCCTTTTTCTTTTCACCTTTTTCCTGTTGTTTTTTTGTTTGTGGTTTTTTGGTTGGTTGGTTGGTTTTTGTCTCTTGGGTTTTTTATTTATTTTTCTGTCATCCCAAAACTTGTCTGGAAAGTCAGGGAGAAAAACACCATTTAACATGAGAGAGGTTCATGTCTGTATTGTCACACTCTCCTGAATAAAAATAAAAGAAAGGGATTGAGTCATTCTCAATGGAAAAAATGGTGTAAACTTTGTGCTGTACTGTGTGTTCAATTTTTAAGGGTTTCTACAAGCATCCCAACAGGGCTCTTGTGAACATGGTTAGAAACTTGAATAACTGTCTTACGCCAATAATTCAGCAATTGACATTTCCCTATGTTTAATAATGATTTAGACAGAGTTTGTTGGGGACAGCAGAGTTTACTGGGGACAACAGGAGAACACGATAACATAGTGGCTCCGGGAAAGAACAAGATGACAGCGTGCAAGATTGCCATTATCTACCCCAATTTCTCAGTCCTCTCCCCACAGCCACAGCCAAGGTAGCCAACAGCTATCTTCCCCTAACTCAGCGTCTAGGTTGACAGGATTCTCTGTGGATCATTTTATAGGGCTCCATGGGTGATTTCAGCTGAAGAGACACAAACTCAGTGATACAGCCGTGCTGCGGCTGCATGGCATCTGCTCTGCTCTGGCCTGCTGGTGTTCTCATTCAGGCCCTGAAGAGCTGGACACATCTCCCATGCATCTCCCCCCAAAGTTTCATATATTTTTCAGAATAGAATTAAAGGTCCTTAGTAAGCCCTCTGCCTGCAACAGAAACACTTCCTAGTCAAATGTCATTTTTTCACTCATAACCCATTTCCAGCACACCCAGGGCCTCCCATACCCTGGGCATGTTTGCCTGTAGACTTTTAAACATGAATGCCAACCTTATATTCACTTCAACAGTAACATTTCATAGCTTATTTTTAAACAGAAAATTTATAAACTGTTACATAACTGACATGCAACAGAGGCCTGGCCCATCCAGTAATTCCCTCTTTTTCAAAATCAGATGCAGGCAGAGCATTCATCAGCTTGGCAGGAAGCTTTGTACCTCTCCAGGCATTCTGGGCCGCTTTCTCCTACTTCAGTGTTGGGTATTAAGAGTAAGCTCATCTTCTTTATGGCTTCAGACCACCGGGTTTACAGACATTTATGGCAGCTTTAGTGCCTCCAACATAAATTATAGGAAGCAACATAAACAAGTGATTCCATGCATTCCCAGGAGCTCTGTAAGTGACAGGGGTGAAGGCTGTCCAGAGGCAAGAAGTACATGGATGACAGTCTTGCTCCCACACAGACTTTGTCACCTGTAAGGTAGCTGCTAAAATGACAAAAAGATCCAACAGCTCCAGAAACTGTTACTGAAACTGATTGGTACTTCTTAACCTGCCTTACATGGTGAGGGCAAAAACAAGGACTAAAGCAGTAAACAGTCCTACCTCCCACCCACCCCCAGCCTGCAGCAGAGTGACCAGAGGGATTACAAGGGAGAAATGGAAAGTCTAGGTCTCTCTGGGCCACTGACTTAACGTTTGTCTGTGTGATTGTGGTTTCCAATACAGAATCAAAATAGTTTCTAGTAGCAACTAGTTGTAAACATTTGAGAACCTGATGGTAATGAACTCACTCTCCAACAAACAAACAATAGAGTCATCAAGTACTACAATTTCAGTCCTGTAAATATAACACCAGTGAATATTGGTGAGCTGCAATCTAAACACCTCACTCTGGGCTAATACCATTCTTTAGAAAACAAACACATGCAGATGGGATTTGTTGTCAGAATAGGATCAGGATTGTAAATGAGTGAGGTCATTCCCAATAATGCTGCTGTTGTAAGAGCAGGTCCTTGGTAGTTGCTGGGAGCAGCATGTTGTTTATTATCAGATAAACACATAACATTAGTCTTCCTCTGTTTCAAGAAAAGAGGGCACACAACATTTAGGGAATGAGTTATGTAGATTACTTCTCAAACCTGCAAGGGAAATGTCTCTCCTTTTACAATGAATTTGCATAATAAGCACAATTCTTTGCCAAAGAGTGATAAATACAAATGTGTTGTGACATAGGACTTCTGCTTCATTCACCTCGTTATAATCTCAGGAAATTGAGCCTTGTTACACATGGAAGCAGTGGAGCACAGCTAGGCAAAATTGCCTCCCAAGGAAACACATCTGTCAGAATCAGTGGCAAAAGCAGACTACCACTTGTCCAGAGTCTTGAGGCACACTCCCTCTATTTATCACATTACAGTGTGGAAATTCTTTGATAATTAACAGTTAAAGATAGTAGGAAGAAGTAAAAATATTTGCTCTTTTTCTTAGCTAATGATGTACAACAAAATATTTTCATTTTTTCAAGACAAATATGAAAGTAGAAAATTATTCTGTAGAAAAGATCAGAACTTGGTTTTCAACTAGATCAAGAAGAATCATGTTCTGTGAGTCCAGGAAAGCATACAAGTTTCAGATTTACCTCTCCATCCAGTTCACTTCACCAGTTTTCCTTAGTTCCTAAATCCGTTTCATAATAAGAAGATATTTTTTCAAACAGAAGGGTTAAGCTGAAACCAAAAGAAATTTGTGTCCTTGATAAAAATGTGCTGTATGAATATGGGGAACAAAAGTTCCGGTCCCAAAACATATGATAGATCACAATTCTGTGCTGAGACCTGTATCCTTTATGATCAGCTACCTAGAGAGATATTTTATGGTATACCTATCTGTTGGTAGCTACCTGCTTTGAAAATTAACCCAATTATTCCTGGATTCACCTGACCTGATTTAATGGATGAGTCAATATAGGGTGATATAGGGGAGCAAATGTTTTCATTGTATGCCTCTCTCCCCACCTGCTGTTGAAGGAGCCAAGGTGACTCTGTTTCTAACTTTGTCCCATACTGTACCCTGATGTCCTTGAGATGTAACTGTGCCCAAATGCCCAAATTACACAGACTAGATTCTCACTCCAGCAGATTGTCACACAGGAAACTTCAGCAGAAACAAGAGTGCATCAAGATTTTAAGGAAGGGTATAAAATGTATTTAGATTCACTGGGGAGATGTATTTAGATCCATGGGAATACTAGCTGAGTATTCCCATTAACAGGATCCTTCCAGATACTCAATTTCTTTCTCACAATTTACCTGGAGACTCAGCTATGATAAAAAGATGTATTGGCTAGTAGCATCATGCAAATCAAAGGGTGAAAGCTGGCTGCCTGTTTGTGTGCTTGCCCCGACTTTCTGCTGCAAAGGACTGTACAAAAGCTAATTTTTTCTAGGAGGGACTGTGATGAGCTCTGACCAGGCCTCTTGGAAACTCATACAACTCATACTTCAAATGGGTGCAGCACATTCTTCTGTCTCATTCCATATCTGGCTGGATCTGCTACAGGCTGTCTCCATCTTTCCTCACATCCAAATATGTCCAAGAGTGGCCTCAGTGGATGCAGCTATCAGCTCTAAAGAATGATGGAAAATGAGGGTTTCTGAACAATGTTGTTGCTTCCAAAATTGTACAAGGGCACAATGTAAGGCTGGCTGAGCTTAATATTATGAATGCCAGTGGAGCTTAAAGATTTTTCTGCTGCCTTCCAGGGGAATAACTGTTCAACTCAGACTGAGAGAGGGAGGCAAAGCCAGAGAGATGCAAAGACAAGAACTCATTTAAGAAATGACTGACAAAGAGACTGAAGGGAAGCTGGGAAGTTCTGTCTAAAGATTCTTCTGTGAAAGAGGACCTTACCTGCTTGTAACTAATCATGCCAGCAGATTTACTGATCATATATAAATTCTCTCCAGGATAGGTACAGGGCCAGTTCCAGGTTAAGTATCTTGAGAAATTAGTATTCTGACACTTTGACAGCCATGAGTTCAGGCTGGGAGAGGAAAAGACAAGGCAGGACAGACAGCTGTCAGGACATCAGTGAATGTGGGCTTACTGCCTCTGAAGAGGACAGACACCCTTATTTCCCATCACTAGCCCATAGCTAACAAAAACCTGCCCCTTCTCAGACCAGTGTGAGTCAATGGGGATTTTGAGGTTTGGCTGCTAGCACAGCGTGTAGCCAGCACTCAGGTTGTTTTGCTGTCCTCTGGAAATGCATCACTTTCCGAAATTCCATCCCCTGACCAAGCCTGGTCTCAGCCTTGGTGCTGAGTACTCTGTCTCCACACGTCTTTTTTTAGTAACATTTAACTTAAACTGTTTGATTTGTTAAAGTGAAATCAGATCTATCTTGTTACAGACCATAGAAATTAGAAGGGGCCTAGATGAAAATCCAGTCTAGATCTGCAGAAAGAAGCCATTCTGCACTGCTATAAAAGGTATGGTGAACACGGGGCATGCAAAAACAAAGTGATCTTAGAAAGGTTTGGGTTGGAAGGGACCTTAACAGAACATCCAGTTCTAATCCTCCTGCCATGGATAGGGGCACCTTACATGAGACCAAGTAACAATATCAAAGAATTATATTATTATATATTTTGACAAGTGGTTGGGTGTCAAGGTGATCAATCTGAACATTAAAAAAACATTCATTCTCTGGTGTCAAGATTATTCAACCACTGGCTGAAAAAATCTGTTACTACTAAAATTAATTTAGTTCAAAATTAGTGCAGAGGTTTTGGAGTCACCACAATAAAAAACAAACATCAGTTAATAACACTTGCAAAACGAGGCTTTGTCCTGCAGAAAGACTGAAAAAGATAATTCCTTTTACATGGGGAACTAAGCACAACTACATTAAATTATAAATTCACCAATAAAAGGCAGTTTGGGCAGAATTATTGAGGAGGAATGGGGAGAGAGGGATGCCCAAAGCTGCTGAGAGTAGGAGTTCCCTTCCATTTTATTCTGCTGCGCACTATCCCATGCAGCAGAGTTCATCTGCTACACAGAGGGCATGTCCTGCATTGATTCCTGTGGCCATAGATGCACCCAGCCAGCAGAGTTCAGAGGTGGCTTTCTCCATCTGTCCCAGCCACAGCTAGAATATAGAGATCTCTAGATATTTTTTTTTCTGATGTAATAAAAGAGGATGAAACAAAGATAAAACTAGATGTTAGATGTACTTTAAATATGACATGCATAAGGCCAATGAAACCATAATTCATTAAATACAAATTCTGCAGTGATCTGTAAAGTTAATGCCTCAAGATATGCCCTGGATATTATGTGTAACTTCTTAGTCACCCACTTCTGGAATCCAACCTTATACACAAAGAGTGTAGGGAAAATTCAGACCTAGAGGATAGGTGTGTGGGGTAAGAAGAATTAAATGCTAGAAGTTTGCTGGTAAATGTCAAGAGTGTAAACAATGTATCTTGCACCTTTGTCTGAATTTTTCTATCATCTCATTTTCTGTTGTATTTTGCAGTGACAAATTTCTTTCATTTGTAAGACTTCAATGCCCTCATATGTGCATCTTTACCTGTCTATGTGTATATTTTATTGTTAATTTGAGGTAAGTTTTAGGAAAAGAGGAGTAGTCACACAGTTCTGAGCCCCATGATAGGTTCAAGCCCCACAGAAAATTACTACTTTTCAAGATGAGGCAATTTATGCAACAAAAGCACCATTGTCTCATCACTTATTATTTTAACTTACTAAAAAAGGGTCATATGCTCGCTCTCTGGCTGATCCTTTGGGTAAAGATTCTGCACTGTGGACAACAAAAATTATATATACGTACATGAATATATATATATGGGTGTGTGTGTATGTGCATGTGTGGACATATATATACAAATTTTCATTATTATTTTCAAATGTACTGCACATTCAGAAGAAACTTAAGCCATAGTGATTTTATAGCAGGCCTATTACTGGATTATCCCCTGATTCAGTACATTTGAAATATTATAAACATCACAGTATTGTCAGAATTCCTGACAAGAGCATAAATTTTAAATTATGGAAACATTTGGATGGCAATCTATTTACAATGGACACAGTGAAGCATTCAAAAATATTGAATTATGTGACAGGATGGGGGGAGAAAGGAATATGATAACCAGTTTTTTTCCAGGTATTTTTCCAGACTGACCTTCTTGCAATACAGTCAAGGGTTAATATGGTTATATCTCAAATCTTGTTTCAAAATTGGGAAATGTCATGTGTTTTTTGCCTAGGACACACTTAGAAGTGTCCTCCTAACTGTTTAGCTAACAACTTGGAGTTAACAGTCAGTTTTGTCACAAATGTAAGTTTACAAGACAAAAACATTGAAAATGAAAATACTAATAACATTTGATGACTGTGGGTAACACACCAACCTTTCCACACACAGAATTTCCTAGCATTGACTTCAAAGGCCCATTTTTTCTGTCAGAAATATACCATGAGCTTTACTGCTACATTTGAATTTCTCTCAATTTCTCTGCAAAAGAAATGAAATTCTATGAGATGCTGAGAAAGTTATAATTCTGATTAAAAGATTTCCCTCCCTTACCTTTCTTTTAATTTTTTTATATTTGACAGCCGAGTTGTGAAAGATCAATGATAGAGCTTTGGGCTCAATTATGCCATCAGATGAGGAGTATATCTCTAAGAATCTCTAGCTAATTTATACACAAGAGATGCTTAAATTGGTTCTCTTGTGTAACTTAACATGCACTGAAAGTTCTGCCATTGGGAAGAACGTCAATCAAATCAAGAAGATCCACGCAGAAAGCAAGAACAGATGGTAGATGATGAATGCTGATTTTGGAAAACAGAGAAAATAATATAAAAGAGAGGTTTTTTTTCCTACTGAACCCAAGCTACTTTTTCTGTTTGTCACTGTTTGATACGTAAGCAGTTTTTCCTGTTAGAGATATTCTTTAAAACTGATGGGTTAAACACAGTTTCTTAATCAACCACTCAGCAGTGCCTAGATTACAGATTAAAATGACTCTGAAAATTGTACATGCGGGTAAGTATGTGATACTGAAATCTGCAAGAACAGAGGTAGCCGTCCCATGTCACTCTCAGGGCATTGCTGCTCGTAATCCTCAAAATTTGGAGTGTCAAGTATTATTAAAGCAAAATACAAAGTAAATTAATTTGAAGTAGGAAGCGCATTCTGTAAACAGTTTATACTGGTCTAAAACTTCACATGAGTTTTAGGGTTATAGATTTGTGAATTTTCTTCAGACACTGCATTCATTATGAAAAATCTCAAAATTTGGTATAGATCATGATGTGTGTGTGGATATTGCCTGATAATACTCTGCTGTGAATGAGAGAGATTAGAAAGAAATTTTCTTTATTGTCCAACAAGTCTTTTTTTTCAGTCTCTTCCTCTTTCTTCTCCAAGCAACAAAGGAGAGAGTCCTAGGGTCAATAATAAAGCTGGAAGCTACATGATCTGCTCTCCATTCTTAATCACTATGCAAATTTTTTCTCAATTATTTGCACCTGCTTTTCCCTATGTCCCAAATTTCCTTTAAGCCAATATCTGCCATACTGGCTTTCACTCTAAATCTCTCTTTGAAAGTGGCACACCTTGTGAGGAAGGTGTTGCAGAAGTGTAAAAACAACCCAAGAGCCCCAGAGTGAAGCTTCAGGTGTCAGCTCCTGTGGAATAACAGCTCAATAATTCACTGTGCTGCCAGACTGATTGCTTAAATCTCAGGAAAGAGTCATATGAATGTTTCGATAAATACTTACTCATAAGATGTAGGAAAAGAAGAAGCTGTTATGAATAGCCACAATGTCATGGATATTTCAAACTTCACACTGCCAGTGGGAAAAAAATCTCTACTATTTCTGAAAACAAAATAGAATAAAAGCACCATCTCAGTGGAATAAAAAGTTTGTCTTTGAAAAATAATAGGCTGTAAACAAACATTTAAGGAGCTTTGGAACATTGTGTTTGTACTTCCACCAAATATTTAGCAAAATGTCTGAGAAGCACTACAAACTGGCTTAAACAAATTCAGGCAAATTTTTACAGAGTCAGAAATCAATAATGTTCCTCCAATATTTGAATATAATAAGAGGGATTTATTAGCTGTGGATTGATTCTATGTGGAATTGTTAAGTGGTTAATTGGAGATTCAGCAAAGAATTTAAGGTTACAGATATAAGCAAGAACTGTTAGTGCATTTATTTCTGTGTCTGCCTGACCCAAAAGTCTTGTTATATTTTCTGGAAACATTTTAAATCCAGCTAGAAAATGTAATTGAGTTCTTATTGTAGCCCTGTATTCTTCTGAGTTAATTGACTTAGTACCTGGACATTTGACTTAAAAAACATCTGCTGTGCCTGGCACTGGCAAGGTCTGTGTTTGAGAGACTAAAAGTATTGGCTAACTGAGAAATCTTAGAACAGTCAGTGTGAATTCATTGATGAGTAGGACATTTTCTAACAAAATCCTCCAGATATTACTTTTTGGTCCTGTGCTCTTTTACCAGTGATGTAAACAGGGATCAATTGCCTTTTCTGGCCTATCTAGAAAACACAATGTTTGAAAGGGTAATATATAATTGGGATCACAAATCACTTAAAATAATAATCTTAATCATATGCCTAAAAAGTCAAAAACAAGCAAAATGTGTTTTAATTTGACCTGTAAGCAGTTCATTATGGGAAGTGGTGGCCTCACCATGTCTTGAAGTGGTCACTTTAAGCATTTTTATGTATTTCATTTGGTTTCTTTGGAAAATCCTTAAAGACTGTGAATTTGAACATTTATGCAGCATGGTCGTGACAATTTGGCTTGGAAATATCTAATTATGAGAAACTGTGAGTCCATCTTTTTGGAGAGAAAGCAAAACATGCACTGCCTTTTATGTTCTCATAAGTCCTGAAGCTCTGTAGTATGAAAATGCCTGTAACATATCTATCCTGCAACACCCTGGAGAAATTGTGTTTCCTCAGACAGTTGGAGGTACTGTGGTTTTGCCACTTGATGGATGAGCAGCAGCTGGCCATGCAGACCACAGAGAAAAAGCTGAGGAAGAAAGAGCCATAAAGGATGTGATTCAAGTAGAATAAGTTCACTCTCAGGTTTTGCAGCCTCATGGAACTCTGCAGAACAAACTCATCACCATATTTCGGGTTAGGAGCTGGTTTCCATGGTTGAGGTTTGCAAGTCTGTGACAGAAGGGGTCCAGGGGAGCAGCAGAAATGCTGTGGGTGATGTGAGAGGCCAGCAGACACCTCTGGCACGGTGTGGGATCAGCCTCCACGAGCACTGGGAGATTGTCCCTCAGTGCCGGGGCTGCACACCTGGAGGCTGAGGGACAGCACTGGGACAGCACTGCCCTTCTCATGGAATCAGCCCCAGCTGAGTGCACAGAGGGCATCAGGCAAACAGCAAACAGACAAACAGACAAACAGACAAACTGCCTGCCCTTCAGTTCTGCACAGCTATTCCACAGCCTGCCATAGCCATTCTCGGTTCCAGGCTTTCTTCTGATCTTTCCTGCTTTCCTCCCTAAAGACAATAGCTGGTGGATTGTGTAAAGCACATCCAGACAAAAATTAGATAAAAATAGCATTGGATACAACCTGTTCTCAGATACCCATGTGCTTGGTTGAAACAAGAGAAAAAAAGTAAAAGCAACTGGAAAAATATTTTCCTCCTGAAGTCTCTTTCAGCTAATTTGTTTGCATGTAGTAATAGCAGATAAAAATTCAGGCTGCAGTGTAGCTTTGAAGCTGGCAGCATCTCTCAAATTTTATTTTTTTTCCGTAGCAGTATCAGAGACTTTGATTTGGAATGTACACAACAAAGGTATAATCTTTCAGATTCAGATTGAAGAAAAACAAAAACACGATTCTTGTCATGTGAAGCGGTAATATTGTCCAGGCTTTTGCTTTTGTATCATCCAGAGTTGGTCACCCGGGATACAAATTATAAAGCTCTAAATCCTACAGCCAATCACTGTGCCTTTTAAGGGGGTGTTGGTTTCACGTGCTGAAGTGTGTGCACCAGTTTATAGCAGCTAAGAAAAGCTTCTTTCTGCTTGCCATAAACTGAGCTGACTCAAGCCACTACAGTGAGGTGGTTGTTTAAAGTGGGTTTTGCCAAATGTGGCATCTTGCTCAACATCTGGTTCTAGTTAACTTCTCTTCTGAGGTTTATGTGTAAATTGTTGTGTTGAATCCGTATTAAATATCAAAACAGGGCTGACTATAAAGCTAAAGTTCACCTTATTTGTGCACAGAAAGTGACTACAGAACAAATGTTATTGGGCAGTTCATGCTTGGAGAATTAGGTACTATCACATGGCAATTTTTGTCCTTAATCTGATGCTTGTAATTTTTGCTAGAAATGCTCATTTAAGTGTCCTTTGTAACTATGCTTAAGGCTGCATTGAGGTCAGCTTTCTCTGAGATCTGTTATGCACCATGTTACACAAAGTTTTTGTGTACTCTGACTCCATGTAACTTCTTTTCTGATAGAATCAGAAACCAGCATTTTTATGGAATAAATCTAAAGCATAGTGATTTATTTCAAAGTTTTATGTAGTTAACCATAGTATATTTTTACTGGAAAATCATATTATGTATCATAGTTTAGCAACTGATTTAGTCTAGTAAAAAGCTAAACATAATGCATACATTTATGCCTTCTCCATCTGGTTTAAGGCAGTTAAGCAAACAGAATATAGCCTTTTAGTGTACAGTCTCATCCCACTTCTGTACTGGCTGTTGAGCAGTTTTTAGTGATCTCAGCATTATGACACCTCATCTCATCCAGACAGCTCGTCACTCTTGTTCAAGTGGAATGACCTTAACCTAATGCAGCATCAGATACTCAGCTGCAATTAAACCAGCCCCTCCAGAAGACATTACAATATCTTTTTCCTAAAATAATTCAAAAACGTGTTCTCACAAATTTCATATCCATGGAATTGACTTATAGAACCCAAAATCAAGGTTATATTTTACTTATAAACTTGCAATGTTCCTTTAATTTCCTAATCTGCCCATTTGGGGCATTTGATCATGCCTGTTTCACACCCCCATCAGCAATGAAACAACATAATTAATGCAGCAGCAGCAGAACAGGACAAATAATTTTTGTTGCATCTTATTCCTATGTGTATGTCCAGCAGCTGCAGTGAATAATTACTTCCTGATTCTGTGGTTCCTCCTTCCTTCTGAATACAGGGATTTCTGTATATCTCTGAATTTTGCCTCAGCTGGCCACTGATTTTTTCCAGTAGCTGTTCTTTTGCCCAGTTTTTCTGTATTACACTTCTGACCTGAAAATTTACATCTTGCCTCACCAATTGCTTATTAATTCCTAATTTAACCGATCAGTGAAAAACTATCTGAAGGGTACAAGCAAGAATGATGCAGGCACTTGTCAGTGGTCCTGGTGACAGGAGCAGAGGCAATGGGCACAAACTGAAACAGAGAAGGTGCCATTTGAGCACAGGAACACTTGTGTGCTGTGCATGTGACCCAGCAGTGGCACGGATTGCCCAGGGGGGTTGGAGTCTCTCACCTTACAGATAGCCAAAAACCAGCTGGGCAGAGTTCGGGGAAGCTGGCTGTGGGTGGTCAGGTTTCTTTTCCAAAGGGAATCAATGAGAATTTTCATCACTGGAAATTAAAACAACTGTCAATCAGTGGATTCCTTAAGGGATGTGGAAGCAGAGTTTGTTAAAACTATGAATAAAAGTGAAAGTGCAGGTGAGCATAAGGGGATTGTGGGATAAATGGGATCCCACAATGAAAGGAGTGAAAGGATTTCACTCATTTCACTGTGGCCCATGCCATCCAAAACACTTTTCTGAGGGAGATCCCACCCCAGCCAGCAGTGCACCTCAGGTGTGTGGAACAAACCTGATCAGCCTGGTATAATGGCCACATCTCAGAAATATCTAATTAAAATGAGATCAAGCTTTATATTATAGGACTGTCCATTCCTGAAGATTAAGTGAGGAGGCTTTTCCTGCTCTAAGCCCATAATTTTGTCTCAAGGAAGTGAAGTGTGTTTAAAATATTATTGAAATAATTACAGATTTTTTTTCCTGTCTGCAAGTTTCAGTTTTCCTAAGACAACTTGTCTTACCCCAGCCCTCATCAGAGAGGCTGGATTTTCTCTGTCGTTTCCTTTGGTGGATGTTGAACTTCCTAATATAAGAAAAATTGTTTGATTCTTAGCAAGTAGTATTTTAAAAACACAAACACAACATAATTTTGCATCTATAGTTCAATCTCACTAGGATTTCAAGTTGCTTAAATGGCCTGTAAATATTTTGGTTTATACCATGCCTAGAATACTAATAAAGTGATAATGTGGTAGTGTCTGACTATAACATATAATTTAAAAACTAATTTTATAAGCAAAATTGTGTAAGTATGGCAATGCATACTAAAACCAAAAAATATCAATATTAGCTCTTTTCTTTAGAACAATAGTATATACAGTATATAGTAGCTGTCTAGTGCAAGAGAAACTGAACTTGTGATTCATCTGAAAAACTAGTTGATCTGCAAAATTTTCAGTCTAAAAAATGTGTGTATTACATTACCATCTTGTAAGCCTCTGAGATATGTCACTCATTATATATTAAAGAGGCACATCTGCTTCCATACCTGGAAACTTCCTGCTCTTTGAAAAAGAACCTTAAAAATTCTTAAATGCTCAAAAACTTTTACATGGTAGATGAACATCGCCAGACTGTTTAGTGCTAATGACTTCACTGGAAGTATCAGCATGAAAAAGGTTTCACAAGGTAGATTTACAATAATCCTTAATATCAGACAGGTCCTTCAGTTGTAAGCAGAAATTTACTTGTTAATTAATTATATTATTAAGAACATGGTGTTTTGTTGGCACTATCTCCTACTGATTTTTTTTTTTTTAACAAAAAAAGGTCTTACAAGAATTGTCTTCATAAAATATGTGGCTGATCTGCTGGATAGAAATACACAGCTACAGTAGACTGTACTATAAGAAATGTCTGTGTCTGGGTTTATTTGGTTTTATTTTGCTTCCAGATCATTACTATGAGAAAGCAGCAGCTTGAGCCTAATACAATTGCTCTGGTGGTTTTTATAGAGCTCTTACCATCATTGAAATTGGACTCGCTATTTCCCCCAAGCATATGCCTGAATAGCTGAAAGATCTGTCCATCAGAGTGGAATTTTAAAAGGGTAGAACAATATTTAAAATGGTGCATAGAATAGGAGATATTTTTTTGCCTTCTCCTATAATAATGTAAGGTCAGTCAAGAGACAAGTATATTTTTTATCCTCACTAGAGGTGAAACCAGGTGTAGATGCAACTTGGGCTACAGAACAATCCTGACAGAACGTTTAAGTTTTTGGAATCTGTGGTTACTCACTTCTAGAATAACATTGTAGAATTAAATCTGATTCTCCAACTTTTATGGAAGAATGACACCAACATATGAGCTCCAGAATGTCTGCAACTGCAGGAAGTGTCAGATCATCTTGTTCTTCAGACTATAAACAAAAATCACTATGTCTGAGAGTAACTTAAAAATAGAAAAGGGCTCTACATAATTGTAGGCTTTTACAACTGACAAAATATTGTTCATTTTAATTAGCCTCTCTCCTACACTGTCGCCTGAAAATATTCTATCTGAGACCTTAGTCATCTGCCTAAAAAGAGGGAAAATATTAAACCTACAATTTCACATTATGGAATAACCTTCTACAAAAACATATTGAACCAGTGCATAACATTGCAAAATATTTTGCTGGCAAGGAGTACCTACTTGTCCACAGTATTTTCATGTGGAATAACCTGAAATTTGCGGTAAAAAAATGTTCTCAGATAAATATCCTATGATGGAACAGAATATAAACCTGGTCTGTAAACTGATCAAGGTCTTAGCTTTACTGTATCACCAGGTTAAAACACAGTTAAGGTACACAACTGTATTATTCAGAATGCAGCATAAGATGGGAAGGACACAATTTATGGTTCTTTCAGGAGTTCATGAGAAGGTGTAATAACCAGACACTATAGCATAAATTAAATATTTGGCTTATAGATTTTATTTGCATACTCTGGGTTTTTTTTTAGTTCATTGTCCAAAGGAAAAGAAAATCAGAAAAAGTAAATAGTGTGGGGAAAAATCTTTCCATTTTCTATTGCTTCTGTACTGCGCATCGCAGCTACAATTGCACATTAACTATTCTGTTTAATCTAGTCAATGTGTGTCAATCAGAAAGGCTTTCACCATTTCCTCTGGGAAAATTCTCCAAAGGCTTGTAGATTTTGCTGTCACAGAGGTTATCCAGAGAGTTAACTTTTGTCCTTCCTTAACTCCATACAGTTACTCATGTTTCTGCTCTCCTTCTGTCTCCTTAAGTGATTCCTGCCCTTTACTGAGAAAGCTTTTAGAAATTTGCAGAGAGCTAAACATCTGCTCCTTCCTCCTGCCAGTGAGGATTTTCTGCTGTCAGTGATGCTTCTGAAAGCAGCCTTTGCAAAAATAAATTTGCAATAGGTTGGAGATTAAATTGCATGCTGTTGTACCAGCACACCTGTGATCCTCAGCTAGTCTTGCATCCTGTTGTGCCAGATGCTGGATGGGTGTGATGATGGTGGGCATGAAACCAGAGACAGGAATTTCCACAATCAGAGGAACTTCTCAGCTCATACTTTACCAACGTGACTTGTCACACCTAGATCTTGATTCCCTGGATCATTACCCCCTTCATGAACTGAAGGAGACCTCAGCTGACAAAATAATACTTTCAGTTTGGATCAGTGCTGAGGGAAACTTCGTCACTCCTGAGAGAAACAGGACAGGAAGGACAAGTTAAGACAAGTGCTCTTGGGCACTCCAGTAAACTCTGGGGTTGAAGTGGTCACCTTATGTGGTTTGGTTGGGTTTATTGTTTCTGTTTGGGTTGGGGTTTTTTGTTAACAGGAATTGGAATCTTTGCTGATAAAGCTTGACTCTCAATGAAAAATGATGGACGAAATGACCTCCCATGCTGAATTCCCCCACCTATCCACAGAGTGGCTCCCAGCCCAGAGCATGCAAACTGCTGTTAGTTATTGAAAAGGGGTGACTAATGCCATAGACAATGGGTGGGAGGGTGGAAGGACATGATCCCAGGTTCCAAAACCCGTGTTGCAGGTTTGTGCCAGCCTCAGTGGCAGAGAGATGACAGGAACTGCCCCACTGAGTCCCTCTGGGGCAATGGGGAGCAGCACACTGTTGCACTCCCAGCGTGAACCTGTGGGAGCTGGTGAACCCAAGAGCATCACAGGCACCCAGCTGGTGGGGTGGGTCACACCAGCCCTTGGGAGGCTGTCTCTGCACTTCTCCTTCTGTTGGGTCTTCTGCATTCTGTTGCCTCATTCAATCCAGCCCTGCTTTCCCATGTGAGGAACAGGTGGCTGTTTGCTTCTTTCCTTGTCTTGGTCTCGCCTCAAGCACACAGGGGTTTGCTACCCCTGATACAAATGCCCAATTTTATTTGTTATTCCCTTTCCTGCAGTTGTTAAGCCCCTGTGTAACACAACATCTCCCAGGACTTGCTCTAACCAGCAGTGCTGAGAGAATTCAAGCCAACAAAAAGCCTTTGAGAGGTCTGAGATCACAGTCAAACGAGAAAGGGTGAGCTCTGCTCTCCAAGCCTTAGCAGGACCCCTTGAAACTCTCCCACCTAGAGACCATCTAGTTACAAATGCACAGGAAAAGTGCCTGACCACAGTCCTTATGTGACTAGTTAACTTTTTTTTTCATTATAAATTATTATTCCTCATGGGATCCATTATGATTTAATTAGCAAATAGGTTTTGGGATTTTTTTCCCCTATTAATACCATGTCTCACTAAGTCAATTAAAAAGAAAATTTTACTTCAATCACACAAGATAGACCTGTTAAAAATTGCCTTGCCAACTTTTGTGGGAGAAAAAGTCTTGAGGGGGGAGGTAATACTATGACAGTAAATCATAAATTTATGTTGAAAAACAGCACAGAAATCAAAGAAATAACCTGTGTTCTTTTTGCAACACATTTCTGTGTATAATTTTTAAGACATAATCTTGAAATCTGGTAGCAGCATTAGTATCTTTTGGTGGTTTGGGTTATTTTCTTGCAGCTTTCTTGTTCTAATTATCCAAAACGGAACCAGGAAAAACTTTTCATAATTTTGTCTTAAATAGACTAATAGAAGGGTTTACCTCAGTGAAAATTGCCTACTTGCACCATTTTAATCTGACACACTGATCAGAATATTTTTTAAAGCCAGCTGAGGGAATGGAATAGGTAAATTTCTTTGCAGCAGTGAGTCAGTGGAAAGAGACACAGTGACTCCAGGGGAAAAAACTTACATGTTTCATTGCCTTTTGAGCAGTTACCCACCTTGTGGAGATTACAAACTTGATAGCCCACATTAACCAGCTACAGAACTCTTTTTAGAAACATGCTAATAATTTTCCAGTGTGAGGCTCTTTTCTCTTAACTTTACGGTCACTTATTATTTCTTGTGATTGAACAGAACACCTCTGAACGTATAACGCCTGGAAGAGGACAGTAATATTCTTCTGCAAATTATATACTTTGGATATCTGTACACTTCCTCCTTTAAAAGGAAATGTTCACAAAGACAACAAATCACAGGAACTTTCTGGTTTAAATGAAATATTCCATCTTCAGGATTCTAAGGAAAGTGCTGAGGTGAATCCATGGCTTCCCCAGAGCACTGCAATGATGAATAAAAACATACTGTAAAGCTTGATATATAATCTAAACTCCCTGCCTTCACTCCATGGAAGGTTACATTTCTACTCCCAGTCCAAGAGATGTGAATAATTTTATTATCTGTGCATATGCAAAATCCCACTGGGAGTCAATGCAAAACATAAATTTCCCCATGTGTTTTTCAGAACGTGAAGCTCTGCTCATATCCATGTGCAGCCAAAAAAGATTTTGGTAAAGAGGTAGTAATTTTAAATCAAAACTAGAAATTAATCCATCTGTTTCATATTTCCAATCAAGTGACAGCTGTCCTTTTTCACAAGGAGAAAAGCATTCCAGTGGCATTGTACTCTGTGTCATGGACAAGATCTTGTTCTCCACTGTAGTTTTCACTGAAAACTGTAAAAGATGCTGGGGAAAAAATTATAAATGTGCTATTATGAAGTACTTAATTTATTAAACAGCTAAAAAATACTTCTAATAATTAAAACTAGGTGTATTCATATTGACATGTTTTTAGTGTGAGAAGTATGCTTTGCCTAATACTTCTTTTCAGACAAAAGGAATCCTAGTTTGACCCTCAGTTCAACATTCCCATGCCTTCATTGCTTACAGCAGGCCTTTGAAATTCAGCGAGAAGAAAGCCCTGAGGATGAATACCTGTAGTGTCTCATGAAATTCCATTTGTCTATGTCCCAGGTACATGAGTGGTGTCATTCCCATCTGTCAGCAAAGCCATGGCAGCGTGCCAAAATAGCAACTGATCAGCAATGCTCGGACACACAAGAAAATAACCAGAAACACCTGCTACACCAGGAGCTCTCTGCAGGAAACCTCCCTTGGTAAAGAGCAGGGAGGGAAATCTAAACCACCTTCCCTTCCTTGCAGAGTCTCCCTCAGATGTGTTGCATGGCCTCAGGGTCTCATTCTCAGCTCTGAAGGAACCATGAGAACAAAGAGCTTTCCCACCTTCTGCATATAAGCAGAGACCCAAAGCAGGATTTTTCAAATATTTCACAAAGCCAGTATAAGGCCCAAATATATCTTCCCTTGCTAAGATATTCCTCCAGACAGCTGCAGTAGTTATTCAGAGTTCAGGCTAACTGTGGATGCTCAGAGCTTGATAATACTGATAACATTTGATAATAACATTGCCACATGTACTAACAACAGACATATTGCCAGCCCATGTGAGAGACCTGGGAGATGTATCCAACAACATTAAAATAAAACAATGGCACTTGTTGAAAACTCAAAAATCTGTCAGCTAAAAAAAGGACAAAATTAACATCATCTGATATTTTACTTCAGTCCTCTTGTAGCTCTAGCTAACATAATCCTTTATGACATAGCATGGTGAATTCAGGAGCCTTCAGGAGTATCTGTCTGCACAGGTGAGACATTGCAAAGAATGTCTGAGATTGGGATGACCATAGCTGGTTACCAAATGTTTCCCTGGCACATTTCTTCCAGAAGGCTGGAAGGATTCTCTAGGAGGAAATCATCACTTTTGTGGCTCCTGCAGATACTGCCACTCAGAAGAGCTCAGTGTCTGGAGATCTACAAGCAGGCATGTGGAAGCTGGTCTGGCAAGGGCTTCACAAGGCCCTCTTGCTGGAAAAAGCTCAGTAACAGTTGTTATTGTTGAGCACTTAAGGATAAAATAACACATTCCATAGTAAACGGCTGCAGAAGGAAGAAAATCTTAAAGAGGGCTGGGGGGTATGTTGAATTTTGCAGTTCATTTAAACAATTTTCCTCCTGCAGATACATTTGGAGTTGATTAAGATATACAGAGATATTTGGCACCCTGACTGCAGTGAATTTCCCTTCAAGCAAAGTAACAGTTCTTTTACTTCTTTTCATTCACTGAGTTCCACCAGATATAAGAGAACAAAGTATACCTGGAGCCTGAAAACGGCCCCTATATCCTAAAACAGAGTAAAAGCCCTCTTCATTAGCACACATCATTAAACATTTCATACAGAAAGGCACCATCTGCTCTTGAAAACTCTGGGACCTCAGCACACAAGGTACTGTTTGCCCTCAGCAAAGAGGGAGAGCATTACTGACTGAACCTGCTAGACTTGGAACTGGGGTTACTTTGCCAGTATTAGGGTTTTTCTTTGTTGTACTGACCACTTCTCCCCTGATCTTGCTGGATATCAAGAGCAGCCTCTAGTTGTTGCTGGGTTCCTGAGGATGGGAAGTCATGGACTAGTTGGACAGTAGTGTTTGAAATTCATAATTTGTGTGCATCCATTTTCCCCCTGTAATCTCACAGCATCAGCCAGCTGCACCCGTACACCGAAGCAGACACTGGGCTTAGTTCTGGCACTGGTTTCCCATTCACAGCTCCTGATTGCCTCCCCAAGAGCAAGAAGGGCAGGGCCAATGTCACCAACATTGGTGCCCCAGCTCTGTCCCGCATCACTGTGGCCATGTCAGCAGGTAGAATGTGCTGCAGCCTTCAGGGTCACACTGCTCATGAGCTGTGAGCTCAGAACACCCTGAGAGCTTCTCAGAACTGACTGTCAGGCCAAAGAGCTGCAGCTGAGGGACGTGGCCACTGCCATCATTTTGTACTGAATGAGAAAATGTCTGGTTTTTCAGGAAACTGATCACACGAAACAATTTCATTACACAGAAAACACATTCATGAAGGTTTTGTAATTCCTTAATGGCCATGAAACCAATTATAATTAGGGATAAACCATAGTTCATACAGATGTGAATGGGTTTATTTGGAATATTTGTATCATATTTAAATATCCATAAGCTTATATCAGATCCATAGTATATACTGGTAGTGCACACTACAGAATTCTAAGAGTTTGCCCTGTATTTCTGTAAAAAATAGTGTCATCTTTTTAGGAAATTCCCCCTAAAAAAGAAAACTCCTAATAAGGTTCACACTATTATGTTTAATGGTGTAAATTACTGGAATAATACAGATTTCAAAAATAAAATCAGTATTTGAAACTTGTAAATCTTTTATTCAAACAAAACAAGATAGTTGTAGTGAAAAAATTTCTAAATTTATGAAAATAATTTTTCCATCTTTTGTACAATCATGCTAGAATTATTTATTTTCACAGCAAACTAAATAGTTTATCAAAGATGTGATACTATTTGAAAACTAAGAGATATCATGTCTAATGCCATGAAAATTACCTTCTCTGAAAATGACCATCTTATCAGAATTGATCAAAATTATCAACTAGGGTTGTATATCTGGCAATGCCATCTAACCCACAGTCTTTTCCTATTTTCCAAATGTGATCATTTTAAGGTTTTTATGGTTATCAGCCTAGTTGTCCCTGTGTTTTGCTCTCTTCTTTAATGCAAGACCAAAAGATAGATAAAGCTTCTCAGCGGCTCTTTTGTTCTACCCTTCATCTGCCCAATTACTTGTTACAAACTCTGGGACTTATCTGAAATGCAGAGAATGTTTTTTCCTACATCATTAGTGTGAAACTGGTTTATATCCCTCAGAAATGCTTCATTTTTATTGCTTTTTAAAAATCATTATTGTAGACTGAATTATTTCCATTTGTAATTCTGGAAGTACTTACTGACCACCAAATTACCGACATCCCTTTCTTCTGAGTGCTTTTGCCTGCCTAACATCTGATTGCAATGATTCCAGCACTGCTAGGCATTTCCAGTGTTTTATTCATAACAGTTCTTTATAAAATTGTGGGGCCATGTTTCACAATGTAATGTTCATTTTTCTTATGTGTCTTTACTTACTAAAGTATATTAACACGTCTGAAAAAAAAAGGTTCATAAACTTTCCTGTAAAAATAATGTTTCTTCAAGACATTTGGTATGTTGCTGTAGTGCATAGTCAGTCCTCATCATTCCTGGTAAAGAGAGAATTAGCATTCCTTCAATCACTTATCTTTATAAGAATTAAAATTCTTTCCAGGATATTTAGGTCTTAGGGCATTTTATCGCAGCACGTTTATGTTATAAACATGCGCTTTCTTGTTAGGAATGACATTAATTTTCCAGTTAGTTATCAAAGCAAATTACTTCTAAATTTATAGCAGTCTGACATAGATTTACAGAATTAGAGCATAAATCTTCCTTGCTATCTTCAAAAACATAGGATGAAACGTGCCTTTGCCCAGTCACAGTATGTAACCAGATGTGCTTGTTTTTTTAAGGAAAAAAATTATTCTCTCCCCATCTAAATCATATGTGTCTGTGATTTGATGAATATGTTCTTTCAATTGCTTCATCACCTTCCCAACAAAGTTATTTTCTAACAGGGAGGACAAGGCAGTGACAATATTGAACTGTCACTCACCAAATTTGTACTGCACACATGAAGTGACCTTGAATTAGTGTCTAAAGCAGCACTGCTGCTTCCTCAGAAGTACAGAACTAAGGAAGTTAGTCTACCATGAGGATAAAAGAGGATTCTTCAGGGCAAGTCTAGTGCAGGAATAACACTCTTTATTATTTTAGTATCAAGATGTCTGTCTCTTGATTTCCCATTTCTCTCACGAGGTTGATTTGGTATTTGCTGGTGATTCATTATTAGTTTTCTCTTGCTCAAAGCAAGGAAAGTTCTCTCACTCCAGGACAGAACAGAATTCAAGCAAAACACTTCTCCAGCACTTCTGAGTCTCAGTTGCTCTTTTTGCTGCAGTGCATCTCTGGCACTGTGCTCACAGTCATGCCTCTGCTCTATTACTAATTTTAGCCTTTGGATACTTCAGCTGTGAGCCATAGCCTCTTTTTAACCACAAATTACTTTCTGGGTTCCTATGGGCCTGTTCATGTTCATGTTTTTCTCTTCTGACTCTCCTTTCTCCCAAAGGGGAGTGAACCTCTACTATCCTTTCATGCAATGGCCTTTCTTCCTTGATAATTGTTTTCTTATTTTCCTACCTCCATTTCAGCCTATTTTCTCTCCTCAGTAATGTAAGTACTGACTTTTTCCCTTAAAAACATTTTTTCTAAAAATACCCTCCAGTGGATGGAATTGACTAGAATTTTGACTGAAAATTTTCCCTATTAAAATTGAATTGGTAAACACAGTAAAAAATTAGAGAGACAGAGAGAGGATACAGAAAGCAAAATATGAGGCATGTTATTTAACATTTTCAGGGGAATATTTCTTATGCTTACCTTAGACATGTCTTTTGGAGAACATTTATGCATGATATGAAGTCAAAGAAAAGTGAAGAGTTATTTCAAATACTGTAATGGTCATCTCCAATATTGATATTAAATGGACAATATTGATGATCAACTGGCCATGTCATACTGAAGCCTAACCCATAAACTTTTTTTAAATTTCTATTTTCTTTTTTCTATTTTCTATTGCTTTTTCTCCTAAAAATATCTGGTGCATCTCTGATTAGTGCTATAATAATACCTGTTACTGTGATTATATGAAAGCAAGGTTTATAAATAAATTATTATAAAGCCCTAACTCCAGCAATTATAGATATAATGTTTTGAAAAATGGAAGCAAGTCAAATATTTGACAAGAAGCTAATCAACTGGAATCTCTATGGGAAGATTTACTGTTCTATTATATGGAAGTACAGCCTCACAAGCACCATACATACATGTGTGAGTAGGTATCTATGCAACATCTGAATATCTAGAACATTTAAATTCCAAGCAAAACATAGAAACCTCTTGATCTGTCATCTCAGGAAGCTCAGAGATTAATGAGTGAAGCATGAGATGCAATGCAGAAAGTAATTACTCAGAAGAGGAAATCAAGTATCATTTCCCTTCCTGATGTAACCAAAGATAAACTGACAAATGTCACAAAACTTTACTAATGTATTAGGATAATTTGCTGCTCTTGAAGCATCATTATACTAGTGAGTCAAGGGGAATTCTAACATAAAAATACAAAATTTAATATAAAAGCTAAACTTTGCAGAGACTTAGCTTCCAACCAATTGTGGCAGTGTTAGCTTTATGGTTGTACATGATGGTCTTAAAGGTGTTTTCCAGTCAAAATGATTCAGTGATTCTACTAGAGGTAAATAACTAAAATGGCATATCTGACATATTTAGAGAAGATTTGAGTGGTGAGCTAGCCAGCAATTTTTCATTAAGGTTATTTTCATTAAAACAGAAAATATCTGTTCCATGAAATTGAGATCTTCTAGTGGCTGTCTTCATTTTTCTCTTCTATTACTGATGACAGTTACAACTACCCATGCCACAGACCCCTGCATTTCATTTTGGGGAAAGTTGCAAAGCTAACAGAACTCCCTGAATGGGCATCAGCAGAGAGAGCAGAAGGGCAAAATATTTCACATTTAGCTGCTGGTAACCCCAGCTGAAGACTAATATTTTTACTTATGGAAAGGAAGAGAAAAGTGAGCAGTACCTTCTGGGCAGGCAGACAGCTACCAGGCCAAAACTCTCTCCAAATACTTTTTCTTTTTTTTCTTTTTTCTTTCTTTTTAATTTTTAAAAGAAATATCCTTCTGTTGAAGTAAATAAAAATATTATATGTGATTTTGGAAGCTGGAGGAGGGAGGGAGGTCTGTTCATCATACTTTTTACCCCAGTTCTGGAGGCCAATATATTCCAAACATTTTTATTAAGCCAACTGGATTGCTATTTTCCAAATATATAACTATTTTGTCAGATTTCCAACCACGTGCCAAACATACCTCATATATTTACATGGGGTTTCACTAGAGAAAGATTTGCCTTGTTCACAAAAACCAGCCCCTCCCAGAAATCATGTCCCACCCAGTCAGGGTACTGCTCTCCGTCCTCTCTGCTCATTCCTACCTCCAGGAGGACCTGATCCTGCTCTTCTCACTCTCTCATGCTCATGTGGCCCAGCCCCTCCATTCCTTCATTCCTCTGCTCTTTCATAGGCATTTACTTGTGTTTCCCAGATATCACTGTTCTTTACTGATAGGGAAAGGGTTACTCACTTTTTCCCTTTTGATTTTTAAGGGAATATCAGTGGTTAGATGGAAGCCAGAAAAAAGTATGTGGTTTATATGACTTTTATAACAGACTTTTCTTTATAGACCAGTACCATTTCAGTGTTTCATATAGTGTTAAAATTTATTCTACTGAAAATTGTGATGCATTTTTTAACATTTGTTTTATTTTATTTTATCTTATCAATATGTATACGAACTTAATGTAGATGAATTTTTCTCTGATCATTAGCTATCAGATTATTCTTTTGATAAATATAGTTTATTTTTGAAATCATATTTTTTAAAAGAATTAACAATGAGGGGAACACCGAGGGGAACTTATACAACTTTTTGGGCAAAATAAATCAGGGGGCTTGATGGTTTTCCACAAATAACATTTTGTGTAGTACCCACTGGAACATGAGCTGAAAAGATGCCTTCCCTCAAAGTAGCTGCTGTGCTCTCCTCTCAGTGCAGGAAGAAAATATCACCAGCTGCCGGAATCAAGCTACCACAGTAACAAGTAAATTTTTCAGCACAAAGATGTTATTTATTTAGTTTACCACCAGGCATGTAGAAGAAAAGAAGACTGTCAGGAGTAGTTAGCATTTTGGATTCAGCAAGGACGAAGCATGCTTGACCAGTCTGAGCCTTCCATGATGACTTGGCAGGATGGGTCAGTGAGGGGAGAGCAGTGGGTGTTGTCTGCCTTGACTTCAGCAAGGATTTTGTCTCACACAACATCTTTGCAGGCAAGCTTAGGAAGTGTGGGTTAGCTGAATACACAGTGAAGTACATCAAGAACTGCCTGAATGACAGAGCTCAGGGGACTGAGATCAGTGGAACAGAATCCAGTTGGAGGCTGCAGTCTGTGGCAATTCCCAGGGATCAATACTGGGTCCAGTTTTACTCACCTTGTTTGGCAATGACCTGGATGAAGGGAGGGAAGAGCCCTCAGCAGGCTTGATGATGATGTGAGGCTGGGGAGAGTGGCTGATCCACCTGAATGCTATGCTGCCATCCAGTGGGACCTTGGTAGGCTGGAGAGCTGGGCAGGGACAAAATGAGATTCAACAAGCACAAGTGCACCTGGGGAGGGATAATCCCAAAGACAAAATGAGCTCCAACAAGGACAAGTGCACCTGGGGAGGGATAATCCCAAAGACAAAATGAGGTTCAACAGGGACAAGTGCACCTGGGGAGGGATAACCCCAAGCAGCAGCTGGGGCTGATCTGCTGGGGAGCAGCTATGCTGAGAAGGACCTGGCACCTTGGTGGATGACAAACCCTCTGTGAGCCAGCAGCGTGCCCTTGTCACAGGAGGGCCAGTGACATCCTGGGGCACATTGGGAAGAGTGTGGCCAGCAGGCTGAGGAAGGAGATCCCCCCTGTACTCAGGGGTACACAGCTGGAGTGCTGTGTCCCCTTCTCAGCTCCTGAGTACAAGACAAGGAGTTACTGGAGAGTTTCAGCAAAGGCCATAAAGATCATGGAGAAGTCTGGAGTATCTCTCTTATGAGGAGAGGTTGCAGGAGCTGGGCTTGCTTAGTCTATAGAATACTGAGAAGGAATCTCTTTAATGCATATAATATCTCAAAGGCAGGCACCAAGACAGTGGTGCCAGATTCTTTTCAGTGCTGCCCAGTCACAGGACAAGGAACAATGGTCATAAACTAAAACACAAGAAGTTTTGCCTCATCACAAGGAATAACTTCTTTATATTGAGGGTGGCAGAGCACTGGAAAAGGCTGACCAGGGTGACCACTTCATGACTCTCTGCAGCCATTCCAAACCCACCTGGATGTGTTCCCTGTGACCTGCTCCAGGTGACCCTGCTTTGGCAGAGGGTTGGACTGGGTGACCTGCAGAGCTCCTCTCCAATCCTAACAATTCTGTGATTCCGCAGTTATTAGCACAAGCTCACTGTGATGACAGAGAAAGAACTATTAGAATTTCAGAGTGAAATGGTATTTCTACAATTGGTGAACAAGATATCAGTCAAAGAGCTTGACACTAAATGATTTTCCCCAAAGCTGAAACAAACACAAGGTCAGTTATGTGGATTCAATGGATGAGTGGCAACATATAAGTTTACCACAACTCAACTCTGTTTGGCTGTGAGCCCTGGTCTTCCACTTATAGACATTGTGTTTCCACCTGTCCCACTCTTTGTATTACTAACTCTTCAGTGATGCTATTAATATTTGCTATTAATATATGCTATTAATATTTTCACTATGTAAACCTGCCACCCAAGTAGTACTCACTATATGGGGACAAACCATTCCACTGTACTGGTGGAGAACATCAGTAGCTGTCACATTTTTTGAGCTTCAAATTTATTATAAAGTGGGGTATTATTAGTTTATTTTATATGTATAAAATCACTAATTTAGAAAAACTAGTGATGTGCATTAGTAATGCACATAATGTGCATTAGAAAAACCAGGAATGTGCATTACTGTGTGTTTACCACCATGGGCCCCAACACAAACAGATAGCTACATCAATGTGCAAAAATAAACATTATGTCTTGAATTTTTTATGGAAATACAAACTTTTTATTCCATGTGTTTTATGTCATAATACCATCCTCAGAGAATCTGTTTCTTACAGATTTTAGTCATTCAGTTGAAGCTTAGAAAGCCTCATCAAAGGCTGTAAACTAATGAATACACTCTTAAATAAGGCAAAACCAAACAAACATTGGCTTTTGCAGGGGGTGTGAATATATTCAGAAAATAATTATGCTCGACACTGCCAGAGTTTGACCTCCTGGAGCCCCCAAAGCAATCATGTACATGACAGAACAAGGGAATTCTGACATAATCTCATGAATATAACAGTTTAATAAATTATAACTTGTACAGTGAGCCGCAGCACATGGGATTTAGCTGCCCTTGGTTATATATTTAGAGCAACTCAGGTTAAAAAAAATACAGCTCAGCTATGAAAACACTCTTTATGTCTTACTCCTGTGAAACAAAAAAAAAAAAAAAAAATAGTCTGATTTTCTCAGAACTAAAGGAAGAGCACACTACCAGGTAGGTTCACCTGTCCTGAGCAAAGTACTTCCTAATCCATCTCATCTGATACTACTGTTATCATATTAACTGCCACAGTCACATCCCAGGAAAAAGACAACTTCAAGCATGGATCTGTATTTAAAACATCTTGTCCATTAACCCAGCAAGTAAAAAAGAGATACCAAAACAACTTTTGTCAAGTCATTATGTCCTGTATTTGCAATGTTAAGGCAGTCTATAATTAGAGCACACAGGGACCAGTGACAATGCACATGAAGCTACTGTGAATAAGATGAAATGTTGTCATTATTTTTGCTCATAGATGTGAATACCAAGCATTCTGATGCTGTTCTCAGAGTGCAAATATTGGCACACCCTGCTCAAATACAACCACAGAAAGGAAACACAAAAGAAAGAAAAAAAACCTCCAAGTGTAGATGCCGTATCTTCTCTTAAAGTATTTACAGTTAATATACTCACACCCATCATGACCATAATTGCAACATACACAAAAATTCCATGCCTCCTCTGCAGCAACACATTTGTGTGTATGACCACTAACAAAAAGGCACCCATTTTTTACCTGCTCTTACATTGACTTTACTGCCCTCTCCCTTGACTTTCACATTTTCCCCGTCTACAAGATCTTTCTGGTATCTTGGAGCAATGGCTGAACATGGTAGGAAACATTGGATTGTTCTTATTATTATTCACTAAGACCTGAAAGAATATCTTTAACTCTTGCTTTCCTCTTCAAACCAAACAGCACCTGCAGTACTAAACACTCAGCCACTGGACTGTCAGCTTGTTCTTGGTAAAAAAAAAGCTGGAGTAAATATTATGTATTTGCAAAGAATATATATACAAGTAATAATATGTACTTGCAAATAAGATGTTTTAACTAATTAAGTGGGAGGAGGGGACAGCTGACTTGCAAATATAGTGCAAAATATTTGAAAACAAGACAAAATAAATATACATTGTCCTAACAAAATCAAGATAGCTCCTGTGGATTGCTAAGTATGTCTGTATCTGAACACACTCTTATTTTTTACACAGATATATAAAATCTATCAGCTCTCATATGTTTTAGAGTTTGGTGAAATCCAGCTCAGTGCCAGGAGCCAGTTATAGGATCAATGCACCTTTGAAGTAGTGCCTAGGTTTGTGTTGACCTTTGATAAGAGGATAAATTTCACCCTGTGTCATTAGTGCTGCCCACAAACATAAAAGGGCCATGTTTGCCTTGCCTTAACATCTTTGATATTTACCCACTGCTTTGCTTGAGATATCAGGTATAAAGATGACCCTATCTTTCCTGACTATGCTGAAAAGGAGAGATATTTGTATTTAAAATAAGGTTCAAACCTAGGCTGGAGAGATAGTGCCAGCTCTGGCTGAACTTTTCCCTAGCATAGTGCAAGAAGCCAGGAGAGGTGAGCTGATGCAACTTTGCTGTAATAAAAACTTCAAAACCAGACATTATTTATCAACCCAGAGGCCAAAACTTAGCACAAGAGAGAAGGTTATGATACCACAGAGATCAGACATTACCCAGTGACCGTGATACCCCACCAAGAGGGGAGGAAAAGCTCAAAGCCAGCAGTTTTCCAGCCATTTGAGGGCATGGGGCACAGGGGGTGAAGGCTAGCCCTGTCCATGGGTGCAAACCTCACTGTCCTGCTCTGGTCAGCCCACTGAAGCAGGTGGCTGAATTTGCCTGATGCAACTTTGGGCTAACACACTGAAATGGGGAGGAGAGGGAGTGGGCTGCAGCTTAGGGAGTGGAAACACACAAAAAGAAACACACTTTAGATACAAACTCCTCTGCTGTCAAAGGATACCTGGAAATACCACCAGGCATCTCCACTGCTGTTCAAACAGGTAGGTCCCATCCCTTAATCTCAGCCCTGCCACTTCTCCTCCCTACACCTGCTCATAAGCCAAAGGACTTGGGCAGGCTGCCTGGCTGCCTGGTGTGCTGCCAGCAGAAGAGGAGTGACTGAGGCCAGCTCTGCTTGTCAACAAAACAGGCCTTGACCCATCCCTTCAGCCTGCTGTGGGGCTTCTGCATGTGACTGAGAGACACATAGACAGAGAGAGTGAAAAATTAAGCTCATTTGGGGAAATTGGTTCAAGTTATGTTTGTGATCCTTAAGAACGTGAATAAAGGATAAGGTTCAAATTCCCAGTGTCCCACACACAAACACAGACCGTGACCTTCTTAAATGTGGAGCCTTTTTTGACAGAAAATTAAATACAGGAATATGAACGTACAACTATACATGTTTCATAATGTGGTTCCTTAAAAACAGTTGCTGGTAAAACAAGATTTCTGCTACAAACAATGTGTCATATTGGTAGTCAGTTCTCTACTAATTTATTGGTCCTCAATTTCCAAAAATAGGGGCTATATAGGGCCTATGTCCCCAGGAGTTCCTCTGGCAAAGGGGTCCCTCAGAATCTGGAAGACTGCCCAATTACAATTTAAAGAAATTTACAGTAAGGGTGACTGACTACAGACAGAAGTCTCTAACAGCATCAGGGAAACAGAAAGGAAGGCTGTGAGAGGGTTATTGTGTGTGTCAGAGCACTTCGTTTTCTCATATGAGTGAAGTGAGGACAATTTTTCTTGTTAAGTTTTGCAGTGAGTGGAACCAAGGTCCTATTTGCTTTTTTTTTTCTTTCTTCTTTTCTTCTCTCTCTCTTTTACTGGGTGCAGACTCTCTAGTAACATGAAAAACTTACATTGTTTATTATGGACTCTTTTTAGGCTTACATGTGGTAACAAAAAGGGGCCCTTAACTTAAAATTCTTCTTTGAGTAGAATGAGGAGAAAATACAACATTGCTATTAGATCTGGGCTTGGGAAGCTGTAGATGTCTTCTTCCCTTGGGAACTAAAAGGAGCTGCCAGAGAGCTGTTGCACTGGAAATTCCAGAATTATCAGAGAATTGTTTAGGTCAGAAAAGACCTCTAATAACACTGAGTGCCAGCCATTAACCCAGCACCAAGTCCACCACTAAACACTGTCCCTAAGTGCCACATCTACATGTCTTTTCAATATCCCCAGGGATGTGATTCCAACACTTCCCTGTTGCAACACTTGGTCACTATTTCAGTGGAGAAATTCTTGCTAATGTCTGATCTAAACCTCCACTGGTGCCACTTGAGGTCATTTTCTCTCATCCCATCACATTTTACGTGTGAGCAAAATTCAACTCCACCTGGCAGAGCCTCCTTTCAGGTGGCTGTGGAGATGAGGGTGGGTGCTGCAGTAAGGTCACCCCAGAGCCTCCTTCCCTCCAGGCTGAGCACCCCCAGCTCCCTCAGCTGCTCCTCATAGGATTTGTGCTCCAGACCCTGCATCAGCCCCGTTGCCCTTCTCTGGACACACTCAGCACCCTAATGTCTTGTAGGGAGGAGACAGAACTGAACACAGGGTTTGAGGTGTGGCCTTAACAGTGCTGAGTACCAAGGGACAATAACTGCCCTGGTCCTGCTGGCCACACCATTTTTTCACCAAAGAAACCATGCACCTCTCCAAGTCATCATCAGTTAGTTTCTCCAGGAGAATGCTTTGGGACACAGCTTCAAAGGCTTGAATAAAGTGCAGGTAAACCCTCTTCCAAGGGTCAATTTGTCATAGAAGTACCTCCTTCCAGACCTAAAGGGAGCTTGCTGGGAAATTGGGGAGAGACTTGTGGGATCTAGGAGGGTCATGTAGTGATAGGACAAGGAGAAATGGACTCAAAATGAAGGAAGGTAGGTTTACATCCAAAATTAGGAAGAAATTCTCTACTGTAAGAGTGGTGAGACACTGGACTGGGTTGTCCTGAGACAGTGTGGACTCCCCCCCTGGAGGTATTAAGAGCCAAGCTGGATGGGGCTCTGAGCACCTGAGCTAGTGTAGCATGTTATTGCTCATGGAAGGGGAGCTGGAACTAGATGATTTCTAAGGTCCCTTCCAACCTAAACCATTCAGTGATTTTACAACAGCAGAGATCAGGATCAGAGTACCTGATCCTGAGGTTAAAAACATTTTCAGGAGATAAGGACTTTTCCTAGCTCTCTTTTTAGTTTGTGGGAGTTGTCCATAGAAAGAGGTTGTACCATTGTGCCTGGAACAAGGTTTGTTTGCTCATGCAATCCCATCCCATGGCCATCATAAGTATTCCAATCCAGTATTGAGCGGGTGCAGGAGAGTGGCCAAATGATTCAGAAACATCTAAGATTGATCATAATCAAGTCCATTTGCTCTTTTTTATTGCAAATATCTCCTGCCTGACTCACCTTCAAGTGCGGCTGAACCTTACTGTTCTACCTTTGCAGCTTCCAATCTGACCTTGTGCCTCAGCGGCGTGGCTGTGAGTCAGTGCCCTGCCTGGCATGCTCTGGGAGCTCCTGGTCACCAGGCTGGGGGGAAACAGGGCAGCCCAGGGCATGGTGCACAGCCAGGAACCCTTAGCACCCTAAACTGCATGGCCTCACCCATGAAGGGAATGGTCTTTGGCCTGTCCTATCCCATGAAAGGCTTCTGGGTGTTATCCTAGGCAGTGTAAGTATGCCAGAACTCTGGCCTGGGACTTCAATAGTTACAGAAAAAGTTCGTTTTCAAGTATGCCAAAACTCTGGCATGAGACTTCAACAGTTACAGAAAGAGTTCATTTTCACCTAGATGGATCCCATAAATCCTCACTAAAGCACATGAAAAATCGCTCAGTTAAAAATTTTATTTGATTTAGGACAGCTCCCATGATTTCTCAAGCAGTAAGGGAGAAATTATGTAGAGCAGTTAATAAGCTGACCAAGTAGATAAATGAATAAATAGATATGTTCACACACTTCTCAAGTAATAATAATGTAACAAAGCACAATACTCATTAGAAATATCTGAGCTATCTACAGGTCAAAGAAAAACAGGTCTTCTCTTCAGGCTGAGTAATAACATTATTAGAACTTATCAACATCTTAAATACTAATCATAGAAATATGACTCTAACATTATTTCTGGAAAAGGACACTACATTTTATGTAAAGAATTCTGTAGCATTATCTCTTTCCTCTTACATTCTCAATTATTTGCTCCCTAATTCTACTCTCCACCAAGCTCAAGAACCTGACAGGATTCTATATGTGATTAAAGCAATGATAGCTTGAATTGCTCTGCAAATCTTCATTAGCATCAGATCAAAATAATTTCAGATCAGTGCCAATTCCCAAGCAGTCTCATCATGATGATCTCACAGCCTTGCAGGAGAACCTGAAGTGTTTGCAGCCAGGTCCAGCCCTCAGTGGAGTGGTGTCGTTTCCCTCCTCTGGCTCACCTGCCCACCTTTCACCCTGTATTACCCAGGCTTCTTCATCTCTTCTAGGGCAATAAGCCCCCTGAGTCATAAATGACAGAAATAGGCCATGGGTTATTCTTATGTTGGAAAATGGGTTATTCTTATAAAAGTGAGTCCAAATATTTCTGACACATTTTGGATACACACTAGCTAAGGCACCAAACATACTGTTTTTATGATATTGGCAAAAGACATAATTAGAATTGTGCATGTCCATGTTTAATTGACTGGTACTAATTTCCTTTACAAAAACAACATTAAGAAAATTATTTTGTAGAGGAATTGGATGAAGTGTGTCATAATATTTAATGATCTTACTTGTTCCAGTGCCTGAATTAATGACATGTCACCTTACTGAAAGATGGATTTATGAGTGATTTAGCTTCAGCTCAGTTCCTCTGTTTATCATCTTTCACCACAATGGGAAATATACCATTCAAACAATTCCAAAATTAGAAAAATAAATAAAATTGATGATGACAGTTTCCCAATATAATTGTCCTGAATGTTTAATATTTTGACATCTGCATTATTAAACCAAATTGCTTCATTTTCATTCAGTGACTGCGAGTGGAGTTGCAAATCTTGCAAATGTCAGTGAACAGCATGCACATGAAACCTCCACTCCTTTGTGATGTACAGGCACCTCCTTGGGCAGATTAACTGTACTGTGGGCATTGGCTGATTCAGCACCATGAAAACAGCTGCGCTGCTTCTTCAGCTGTCTTGGGTCTGCTATTAGTGTTATGGTTTTCAAACGATAACCTGTCTGAACTAATAATCTGTCCAGAGCTTTACTTGGCTTCATGAAGGATGGGCAGACCTCATGTCCCTTCCCAGAACAAGGAGTCCATAGGAAAACAAGGTGCAGTGAACCAATGGCCTCCAGACTTAGTTACTACAGGTGAGCTTTGGTTTATTAATTTATTAACAGGAGTTGGATTTTGATCCTTGTGGGTACCTTCAGGAATTTCTGACTCCATGGTTATGGTTTGTATTAGACTTCAAGGATTTGGTGTTAGAGTGAGAGCTGCTGCTGGAAGCAAATGAAGGTGACAGCGTTGGTACCGTGTTGTTCAGGGTGCACTAACTCAGGTGGAGAGCAAGTCTAGTGCAGAGCCTGACCTGGAAACTGATGCTGCACTCAGCTCTCGAATTGGAAGCACTGGGAAACTTGGGCATGTGGAATGTCACAGACATGGCTCTGCATAGTTATAACTTTACAGTGAGCAGGGACAGAAACTCAAACAATTCAGTTTAGAATTGTACCTGGAAACCTTTTGATCCAAACACCTTCTCAAAGCAGGGCAGTTTGAAGACAGTCCAGGTTGCTGAAAGGCAGACATTGCATTGCACCAGTCAACACTGGTGATGTCCAGAATTTTCCAGTTTCGAGATGTCCAAGATTCTTTATATTGAATCAAAAAGGAAAACCACAGAATGAGTTCACTCTGTCCTTCAGTCTTATCACTGATAGACTGTTTCATGTTAAAATATAATCAAACTTTCCTTATTCCTGTGGAAATCAGTAACAGATTCAATGTCAATAATAATTCCATAATGTGAAATGGGTATAAGTAAAAAGAAAATCAAAGCCAGATATTTTTTACAGCAGCAACTTTATGGGAAGAAGACTTCTGCCCCATGGTTTTTTCTTCAGTCCTCTTCCCTAAGGCAGAATCCAGTTTCCACTCAATAGCTCTCCAAGACAAGAGTGGTGGGAAGGAGTCCACAGCAGTGTGTATTGATCCTTCCTGAATGAAGAAACTTTATGATAAGTTCATTCCTCTTGCTTCATTTTACTTCCTCTGTCACCTTGTCAGGCCTGGGGAACACTTGATGAGCATCCTGGCTTTCAATGTACTCAGGGAGAAGGTGTGCTGGTTCTTTTAGGATGCAGCTTTCTGTATAATAGAGGTCTCAAAACACCTAAGTGTGTTCTGTCATAAAGAATAAACTACCTTTGTATAAACACCTACATAAGGCATAACTGAATTCTAGGTTTGTGCAAAGTAGATCCAAGGGAAAGATTAAATTTCTAGTTAAAAAAAAAAAAAAAAAACAAAAAAACACAACAACTTAGCTTGATACAGTTAATTAGAAAAGAAATAAAACAGGTACTAAATGATAGTTATGTGTAAGTGTATGTAAGTACAGCACACTTAGATAACCCTTGGGAAAAGAGCTAGGAGCAGTCTTACTACAGCAGCCTGGGGTACCACATAATGGAGCTTACTCCTTGCAGCAGCACAGCAAACCTGGCTGTTCCTGTCCTCCTTACAAAGCAGAATGCAGACAAAACATCCACCTGCATCATCCTTAAGTTTTAAATCAAGACAGATTTATGAGGCGTGTAGACTTTCATTGTGAAGTGAAAGGCATCATGACAATGCAATCCAGTCCTCATAAAATGAAAACTATACATAAAAGTAGTCCAAAATCCCCTCATAGTTAATTAAGGAGAGAGCTTAAAAAAAAAAAAATAAAGAAAGAGTGGCAAAATACCAATAACTTCAATGGTGCAAACAAAATAACTCCAGTTTGAAGAACTACTAGAAACTCTACTGCAGGCAAAATTGAGTTGAGGAAATCTGTTACATCTGAGTCTGTATACATTTATTATTATGTTTTCAAAGAAGTTTTGAGATCCTTCAGAGTCTGGTTTTGGCTCTCTTTTTGTTGCCTCACAAGTTACAGCAGCCAGGAAAAACTCTGACTTTCTTCTGGACAAGAGGTTTTCCAGATATTTGTTGAGGTTAAGAGTCAGTTTTGCATGGACTTGGCCTAGAGAAAAGTGTTCAAGAACAGAATTTAAATAAGCTAGAATCCCCAAAGCAAAGATAATCAGAAGCTAAGAAAGTGTTGTGGTTTAAATAGAGAGTTTGAAAAATCCAGTGAGAGATGTCAGGCACATCACAAAGTCTCTCTGACTCCATTCGCCAGCTGTAAAATAGAGATAATATTTCTCCTCTAATTCTCCAGGAGGTTATAGCATAAATTCATTAACATTTTCAAGGCATTCAGATGTTGTGTGAATATCTGAGAGCAAAAGAGGAAACTGTTATTGGTGAATGAAGGCCTTATAACTTGTTATATAGATAAGTCTTGATCCCTTTTATATTTCCCATGGAAATTTGAACTTAATTCTGGAAAAGAATGCAAGGATAGAAAATGGGTTCTTTGAGAACTAAAGCCAGGGATCATTAATATCTCTAAGGATGAAAAGGACTAATAACCTCTTAATATTTGCAATCTCAGCTCCTATCCCTGTTCACATTCATATTACTTCTGCCTTTTCTGTTGCTCTTGTATTCCCATTATTTATTATGACTGGTAAAAGAACCCTTCTATGTAATATAATATCAGGTTATTTTAATGAGACTGTCTGAAATTTACTCTTGTTATTAATAAGGAAAGATAAGCAATGGAATATTGGTCTCATTGAGACCAATAGGGTTTTTTCTGTTGATCTCAGTAGAACCAGAACTTCATGCAGGAATCAATACTGACACCTTAGACCCCTTGACAGCTTTGACATATCTTCGAGTGAAAGAGCATTGACTTTGTTGAAGATCCTAACAGGACAACATGATTTCAATATAACCTTTTGAGGGTTTATTTTCTACCCAAGAGAAATAATTGGTACCCAGGATAAGAGTTCATTCAGCAGGAGAGTGGTCTCGTACACACTTGTGTTCTGATTCCCTCAGTACTTGAGTCAGAGATGAAGGCAAATTTGAGGTGTCCTTTTGGTCTCTTTCCTTCTATGGTTTAATGACTGTTCATAGGCAAATAATAGAACATATTAACAGCAAGAAGTATTGCCTGACTGGAAAAAACATCTCAATGTAGCTATGAAAGGTCTGCCTAGTCTTATTAAATAATTATTTTAAAAGCTCAGAGATTCTTCTATTTGGTCTGAAGTGCTGGCTTATAAAAGCATGTGACAGTCTGTAGGATATAAACAGTATCTACCATAAAGAATAAGTATTTGTATCAGGTATTTATAAGGTCGACAACCAAAGGAAAAGAGCTATAACATCAAAACAATGAAACTGGAAAACAGTGAATAAAAGGTATTAACAGCTTTCCTTACATATTCTTCTTTCTTTTTTGCTTCTGTAACCAATAACATACATCAAGTAATGACTTATATAAATTATTGTTTACTGTGATGCCATTCTTTCAAATACAAGGAGCTAAATGTAAGGTCCACATCATAAAGGGCAAGCAGATTATTGTTCTGCTTTTGATGGAGGTTCATTTCCCAGCAACTATTTGCTAGGAAAATTATTTAAATACAGACATCCTTTAAACTTGTCAGAATTAAAATGTCTCCAGCCTTCAAGCACCTATTGGATCAATTTGGAGATAAGTAGAACTCAGAGTTGTGACTGACACAAACCAAAAATGAAAAGTATTCATTTTGGGAATATGTATTATTTACAAAATAAGAATGGATATCAGGAGTTTTCATAACTGCAAAAATACCAGTTACATTCACAGGAAAAGGATAGTGTTACAGTACAATTGATGCTCAATTTGATCTTTTCAGCACTGTAAATACCTGGGGCCCAAGGTATTTGCTGTCATTCCTTAGGAATGTTCCAGTAGAAGGACACACTTGTCACCTTACTGAACTCTTCTCTGTGTCTTGCAGGTTTTCTTCCTGATTTAAATGTAAAACTCTTTTTTCAGTACAAATACTTAACAACCTGGGCCCCTTTTATTACATCTAACTTTGTAAGCATATGAAAGAGTATGATCAGCTTTGTACAAATAAATATGTCAGTTTTATCTTTATTTGTTGACCACCAGAGATCCAGTGAAAAATATTGTATATTTTTTAATAGATACTCCTTTGATTTCTTATTACTCAGATTAATTCAGAAGAATAGAATTTCCCATCTTTTTTCTTTTTAACATAAGAGCATCTGTAAGTTCCTAGTGGTTTTGGGCACCTGATTTGCCAGCATTGACGATTATGAAATGAACGAAATTTTGTCAATAGAAATACGAGAGGAAAATTTAAAGGGTACTAAAGGGTACATTTACTAATTAGAAAGGGATTGGTGTAAGATTTGTCCCTGCTGGTGAAAGGCTGAGATCAACTCTATTTTGACAGATTTGCAGTGACTAAGTTTTGTAAGGCTTACTCATGAGTACCAGATGACCCCAGAAAAACCTAAAATCAGTTATGACATTCAAATCAGAACACAAAGTTCCCATGGATCTGTGCCCAGAAGCTGCTCCTGTGGATGCCCAGGAGTGTTTTGGTCTGGGGACCAAACAGTTGCCCAAGTTCTGTAATAGCACAATAATGCCTTGTTACACTGTAAAGCACAGTCACCGTGTTTTTGTGTACCAAAAATCTTGTTGCTACCTCACTCACCATTTTGCAGTTTTGCCATAAATAATTTAGTGTTTATTAATCACTCTGCTCTGCTAACTGCTGCCACTATCCCACTCTTCTGTCCCTCCCTTTAATTTATTTAATTTTCCTTCATAAGAAAAGAACTGATGATGAGTAGGATAAAAATATAACAACTCATAAAGAGGCAAAAAGAATACATGCACTAAAAGATGAATGTCTAGTGTTCAATATTTTGTGAATTGATGAGCAATTCTAGAATGGTGGCCTCCTCTAAGAAAGGCTGGAAGAACTGCCTGGGCTCCACACGACTCAGTCCCAGCTTGCAAAGTGAAGTTCCAATTAAAACCTCATAGCGGTATGTAGATCATAGCCTGAGTTGAGTTCTATAAGTCAAATGAGCATTTTAATTAGCATCTCAGCTGCTGAGAAGTCAGCTTCTCTTCCAGCTGATTGATCAACCTGAAGATCTTGCTTCTGCATCCCTGTGCTCCCCAGAGCAGTCCCTGAAGCCCCATCAACTTGGCTTGTGTTCCTTCCATGACTCACTAAGGGTGAGTCAGGGTGTGCCGGCAAGCACACTTGAGAGACCAAAACTGCTCCATATCCTTCTTGCTAAAGCATGGTTATCTACACTCTGAGAGAGACTAGAGGGGAAAATACCTTCTCTATGTTTCATGAGAACTCCTCCAGCACCAGGTAAGAGTCACTGGGAAAAATATATTGGCAGGAGTTAAAGAGGGAATTAGCTTCTGTCTGTCCCTTTTTTCCTCCTGCCCCTACACATGGCTGACTTTTCCTTGGTGGACACACAAGCCAACAAGGAGTTCTGGTATTCTCCAGCCAGGGCTATGATGTAGGTGAGACAGAAAATAGATCTGGAGGGTATAAGAAAGATTGGTACAGCCATAACTTCCATAAACCATCTGTAGAAACTCTTCACATCTCTTCACATCTACAGCATGTGCTGGACAGGAGGGGAAAGCAGAGAGAAGTATAGAAAGGCATTGACAGGAGCCTTATAGTTTTTGTTTTTATTGGAAAACAGTTGAGCCAATCCCAGACAGTAGGAACACCAGAAGGAAGGGATTAGCAAATCTATAAAGTCTGTCAACACAAAATAAAACTATACCTGACAAGGAAGAGTGAATTTCCACACCCACACTTGAATTCAGTGTCATTTCAGCTTGCTGTGGTGGACATTGTCTGGGAAACAATAGGACATCTTAACATCCTTTACAGTAAATAGCTTAAAGCCAGTGAAGGATTCATTTATTTCAACTATTTGCAAAGGACTATGAAGAGGCAAGTGAGATACTTGCCAGGGAGGCAGCACTTGGAGTGATGATTCAGTGGGGGTAGTCCCTTGTGATTTTTAAAAATCATTTAGACAGCTAAGAGCAGCAGGTGCTCAGTGCTAGTGAGCAGACAGGTTAGATTGCACCGCAAGAAAATAAAATACACATCTGTGAGGCAAGGTCAAAGCAGACTGACAGCACACAGATGCCCAGTGCTGGTCCCAGCTCTTGCATCAGATAAGCCAGGATTCATCCCTGGAGAATTCAGCAATTGTATCTTGTGACATTGGGGCACTACACTTGACCTATTTAACATTACAAAATAGATGTAAATTGTATCTTTAGGAAATCCTCCCATTTGCTATTGACAAAGATCAAAACATGACTTCTGAGTCACATGTAAAAACCTCTAAACAGAACCTTAGACCAGTTAACACCAGCATGAGCCAGCTGCTATTGCACTGTTTGAAACAAGCAAACAAAAACCACTTCTTGTTACTTTTTCATAAGGGTTTAAATAAGCAACCATTTGAAATACAATATTTTACACTGAGAAAGCAAGAGAGCCATGTTTCATTAGGAGCATTACTTTTTGTAGTCAGAAACAGCACCAAATAGATCAAAGATATGGCTCTTTATTGATTAGTCCTCAGTGTGTGTTTAATCTGTGGCTGGCCTCTTCCAGGTAGGCTGACAGTAAATTA